>NW_026047387.1:197500-202500 GCF_023864345.2 Schistocerca serialis cubense
ACCCCAGACATGTGACGTCACACTATCGGTATTGACGACTCGACTCATTGCTTATAATCATTTGCCATACACCGGTGGAAGCTGCCGAGACGAGTAGCTACATAGCGCGCTCGCCGTGGCACTAATGTACAGAGATACAACAGTTTCGACTGGAACCGGATTAAACGTATACATGGCGCTGATTAGTAATAGATAGACCCATCAGAATACAGATAATATATACAACTGTCCGTATACATGCTGAAAGACTCTGCTCACAATCACAACCACACGTCAGCCACACACTCTTATCACGCACTACTCTCCGCCTGTAACACGCACACAGACAATATGTAAGCACCAGCGTGGAACAACACCCAGTGCATCCTCTCCGCCACATGAGACAATCCACACTGTCATAACCAGACTGGGAGGTCCACTCAGAAAACGGAATATCCCACCCTCCCGACAACCACCATTGCTCAGCTAAGCCACCAACACCCACACATGTCCTACACAGGGGTGCACCCAACATCACAATACTGCCTCCTCTCACAGCACACAAACAATGGCAGGAATGAAAGACACAGGTCTCCCACAAGCATGGAATCGGAGCGCCGCCTGTCATGAGCCAAAGGTGTATCCTGACGTGGCAAATCAGATGATGCCGCAGGCATCCACTTACTATAATCACAATCAACAAACCGACCGGCCGCCCCCCCCCCCCCCCATTACACCTTTCCTTACAACAATGTGTACCTTAACCTAAACTATACTGTACCTTAACCTAAACTATACTGTACCTTAACCTAACCTATACGGTACCTTAACCTAACCTATACGGTACCTTAACCTAACCTATATTGTACCTTAACCTAACCTATATTGCGCCTTAACCTAACCTCTATTGTAACTTAACCTAACCTATATTGCTCCTTAACCTAACCTATATTGCACCTTAACCTAACCTATATTGCGCCTTAACCTAACCTATATTGCGCCTTAACCTAACCTATATTGCGCCTTAACCTAACCTATATTGCGCCTTAACCTAACCTATATTGCGCCTTAACCTAACCTATATTGCGCCTTAACCTAACCTATATTGCGCCTTAACCTAACCTATATTGCGCCTTAACCTAACCTATATTGCGCCTTAACCTAACCTATATTGCGCCTTAACCTAACCTATATTGCGCCTTAACCTAACCTATATTGCGCCTTAACCTAACCTACATTGCGCCTTAACCTAACCTATATTGCGCCTTAACCTAACCTATATTGCGCCTTAACCTAACCTATATTGCGCCTTAACCTAACCTATATTGCGCCTTAACCTAACCTATATTGCGCCTTAACCTAACCTACATTGCGCCTTAACCTAACCTACATTGCGCCTTAACCTAACCTACATTGCGCCTTAACCTAACCTATATTGCGCCTTAACCTAACCTATATTGCGCCTTAACCTAACCTATGTTGCGCCTTAACCTAACCTATGTTGCGCCTTAACCTAACCTATGTTGCGCCTTAACCTAACCTATGTTGCGCCTTAACCTAACCTATGTTGCGCCTTAACCTAACCTATGTTGCGCCTTAACCTAACCTATGTTGCGCCGTAACCTAACCTATGTTGCGCCGTAACCTAACCTATGTTGCGCCTTAACCTAACCTATGTTGCGCCTTAACCTAACCTATGTTGCGCCTTAACATAACCTATGTTGCGCCGTAACCTAACCTATGTTGCGCCGTAACCTAACCTATGTTGCGCCGTAACCTAACCTATGTTGCGCCGTAACCTAACCTATGTTGCGCCGTAACCTAACCTATGTTGCGCCGTAACCTAACCTATGTTGCGCCGTAACCTAACCTATGTTGCGCCGTAACCTAACCTATGTTGCGCCGTAACCTAACCTATGTTGCGCCGTAACCTAACCTATGTTGCGCCGTAACCTAACCTATGTTGCGCCGTAACCTAACCTATGTTGCGCCGTAACCTAACCTATGTTGCGCCGTAACCTAACCTATGTTGCGCCGTAACCTAACCTATGTTGCGCCGTAACCTAACCTATGTTGCGCCGTAACCTAACCTATGTTGCGCCGTAACCTAACCTATGTTGCGCCGTAACCTAACCTATGTTGCGCCGTAACCTAACCTATATCGTATCTTAACCTAACCTATATCGTATCTTAACCTAACCTATATCGTATCTTAACCTAACCTATATCGTATCTTAACCTAACCTATATCGTATCTTAACCTAACCTATATCGTACCTTAACCTAACCTATATTGCCCCTTAACGTAACCTATATTGCGCTGTAACGCAACACACATTGGGCCTTAACCCAACACACGTTGGGCCTTAACCCAACACACGTTGGGCCTTAACCCAACACACGTTGGGCCTTAACCCAACACACGTTGGGCCTTAACCCAACACACGTTGGGCCTTAACCCAACACACGTTGGGCCTTAACCCAACACACGTTGGGCCTTAACCCAACACACGTTGGGCCTTAACCCAACACACGTTGGGCCTTAACCCAACACACGTTGGGCCTTAACCCAACACACGTTGGGCCTTAACCTGCTCTGTAATTGTCATACGACGCGTTAAATTAGTGTAGTGTTGCCTAACTGCAACCCCCGCAATATAGTTTGCTACTCGCACTGCCCGGTCCCCAGTGTATCGCTTCATGTTAAACACCTTGCAGCTATACACTGTAATGTGGATGGCAGCATGACGTACATGCTCAATGCCCTTTGCAGTTGTTCATTGGCATTCGCAGTTGTTCATTGGCATTCGCATGGCGAAGCACTTAGCCTACGCTGTGGTATGGCCTGTGTCAACTGTCCGCTGATATTGTACGTCCAAATCACACACTGTACTGCACATTGGTCCTCATGTACTGAATGATACATCGTGGTACATGTGACCGTACAACGACTGCGCCAACAACGGCGAACCATGCGGTCCAAATGTTGTGCACGCAGCTACGTGTCGTCTCCCTATAAGAGCTGGATTGCAGTGTGGTATGCCCTGGATGGCGATCAGCATGAGCCGTCTGTTGATGTAGTGGCGCGTGTTGTCAGACGTTGTCGTCTCTTCTCACACACCGTGATAGCATGGTGCACTGCGTTCCACATCTGCGACATGCGACAGAGGCCGGTTGACAGTCGTTCGCGCAATGGACATCGCATACGTACGGGGGCCACCTTCCACGTGTTTGCGAAGCGTGCACATGTTGTTGCGTGTATGTGGGCAGACATAGTGTGTCGTGACACCTGACACAGGCATGCAACAATCGTTGAATTTGCAAATGGCGATGGACGCCTACGTTTGCTGGTGACGTTACGCAAATGAACAACTGGTAAACCGTTGTGGTGCGGTTGTTCTCGCTAGAGGTGAATCAGTGATGGCGACGATCGGTTGAGCTACCAACCGGTTGTTTCAGCGATACCCACCATGCCCACGAACGTGAATGGCATGTGGGTGTGAAGCGATACGCGGCGGTGGCTGGGTGGGACCGGCCCCGGCCGGTGAGGGGGGGCCTCCCGGCGTGCTGGCCGCGCGGTGCGTGGGCGCACGCGCTACAGCCGGCTGGTGGGGGCGGCCACTGGCAGGCGCGCCGGCCGACGGAGGCGGCAGGCGGCGCAGCTGCGCGCCGGCGCACCCTGCACGCGGCGCCGTGCGGCCAAAGTAGGTCCTCGCGGGCCCGGTGCGAAGCGCGGTGGACATCTGCAGTGTGCTGGTCCGATTGAGGACTGTGTGCGCTGAGGATGCGCCGCCGCCCGGCGCTCGGCGCCGCGACGCCGTCTGCTGCTCGGTCGCCTCTGCGGTTCTCGCAGGTGGTTTGTATCGCAGCTGTGCGGACGTGTTGGCGCGTGCGCTGTGCTGGGAGAGTTCGCTTCGGCACCCAAGTGGGGCTTTTGTCCTTCTGTGGCGCTGGCGTTGGAGCTGCCGGTCACCGTAGGTGGCGCGTGTTGTCTCCCGCCGGCAATGCCACGACAGCACGCTCCCGGGCCTCTGTCGGCAGCGGCAAGCTCAGTTGGGAGCACGGGTGGTCGCACCTAAAGCGTCTACTCGCCAAACTCCGGGCGATTGCGCCTCTCTCGAACCCGACCAAGTACTTAGGACGGCGCTGCGCGCCGCCGGGACCTGAGAGGGTTTCGAGGTGTATGGTGCAGGGGAGCTCAGCCTCCTCCTGTTTGCAGAATAATTGAGCGGACGCTTGCGTGTTCGCGCGGGCCCCCGGGACACACTCCCGGGCGGCCGGCTGCTCAGCTCTAGTTGACGCAGCTCCCTGGTTGATCCTGCCAGTAGTCATATGCTTGTCTCAAAGATTAAGCCATGCATGTCTCAGTACAAGCCGCATTAAGGTGAAACCGCGAATGGCTCATTAAATCAGTTATGGTTCCTTAGATCGTACCCACGTTACTTGGATAACTGTGGTAATTCTAGAGCTAATACATGCAGAACAGAGTCCCGACCAGAGATGGAAGGGACGCTTTTATTAGATCAAAACCAATCGGTCGGCTCGTCCGGTCCGTTTGCCTTGGTGACTCTGAATAACTTTGGGCTGATCGCACGGTCCTCGTACCGGCGACGCATCTTTCAAATGTCTGCCTTATCAACTGTCGATGGTAGGTTCTGCGCCTACCATGGTTGTAACGGGTAACGGGGAATCAGGGTTCGATTCCGGAGAGGGAGCCTGAGAAACGGCTACCACATCCAAGGAAGGCAGCAGGCGCGCAAATTACCCACTCCCGGCACGGGGAGGTAGTGACGAAAAATAACGATACGGGACTCATCCGAGGCCCCGTAATCGGAATGAGTACACTTTAAATCCTTTAACGAGTATCTATTGGAGGGCAAGTCTGGTGCCAGCAGCCGCGGTAATTCCAGCTCCAATAGCGTATATTAAAGTTGTTGCGGTTAAAAAGCTCGTAGTTGGATTTGTGTCCCACGCTGTTGGTTCACCGCCCGTCGGTGTTTAACTGGCATGTATCGTGGGAC
>NW_026047387.1:210000-215000 GCF_023864345.2 Schistocerca serialis cubense
ATCACAATCAACAAACCGACCGGCGGCCCCCCCCCCCCCCCATTACACCTTTCCTTACAACAATGTGTACCTTAACCTAAACTATACTGTACCTTAACCTAAACTATACTGTACCTTAACCTAACCTATACGGTACCTTAACCTAACCTATACGGTACCTTAACCTAACCTATATTGTACCTTAACCTAACCTATATTGCGCCTTAACCTAACCTCTATTGTAACTTAACCTAACCTATATTGCTCCTTAACCTAACCTATATTGCACCTTAACCTAACCTATATTGCACCTTAACCTAACCTATATTGCGCCTTAACCTAACCTATATTGCGCCTTAACCTAACCTATATTGCGCCTTAACCTAACCTATATTGCGCCTTAACCTAACCTATATTGCGCCTTAACCTAACCTATATTGCGCCTTAACCTAACCTATATTGCGCCTTAACCTAACCTATATTGCGCCTTAACCTAACCTATATTGCGCCTTAACCTAACCTATATTGCGCCTTAACCTAACCTATATTGCGCCTTAACCTAACCTACATTGCGCCTTAACCTAACCTATATTGCGCCTTAACCTAACCTATATTGCGCCTTAACCTAACCTATATTGCGCCTTAACCTAACCTATATTGCGCCTTAACCTAACCTATATTGCGCCTTAACCTAACCTACATTGCGCCTTAACCTAACCTACATTGCGCCTTAACCTAACCTACATTGCGCCTTAACCTAACCTATATTGCGCCTTAACCTAACCTATATTGCGCCTTAACCTAACCTATGTTGCGCCTTAACCTAACCTATGTTGCGCCTTAACCTAACCTATGTTGCGCCTTAACCTAACCTATGTTGCGCCTTAACCTAACCTATGTTGCGCCTTAACCTAACCTATGTTGCGCCTTAACCTAACCTATGTTGCGCCGTAACCTAACCTATGTTGCGCCGTAACCTAACCTATGTTGCGCCTTAACCTAACCTATGTTGCGCCTTAACCTAACCTATGTTGCGCCTTAACCTAACCTATGTTGCGCCGTAACCTAACCTATGTTGCGCCGTAACCTAACCTATGTTGCGCCGTAACCTAACCTATGTTGCGCCGTAACCTAACCTATGTTGCGCCGTAACCTAACCTATGTTGCGCCGTAACCTAACCTATGTTGCGCCGTAACCTAACCTATGTTGCGCCGTAACCTAACCTATGTTGCGCCGTAACCTAACCTATGTTGCGCCGTAACCTAACCTATGTTGCGCCGTAACCTAACCTATGTTGCGCCGTAACCTAACCTATGTTGCGCCGTAACCTAACCTATGTTGCGCCGTAACCTAACCTATGTTGCGCCGTAACCTAACCTATGTTGCGCCGTAACCTAACCTATGTTGCGCCGTAACCTAACCTATATCGTATCTTAACCTAACCTATATCGTATCTTAACCTAACCTATATCGTATCTTAACCTAACCTATATCGTATCTTAACCTAACCTATATCGTATCTTAACCTAACCTATATCGTATCTTAACCTAACCTATATCGTACCTTAACCTAACCTATATTGCCCCTTAACGTAACCCATATTGCGCTGTAACCCAACACACGTTGGGCCTTAACCCAACACACGTTGGGCCTTAACCCAACACACGTTGGGCCTTAACCCAACACACGTTGGGCCTTAACCCAACACACGTTGGGCCTTAACCCAACACACGTTGGGCCTTAACCCAACACACGTTGGGCCTTAACCCAACACACGTTGGGCCTTAACCCAACACACGTTGGGCCTTAACCCAACACACGTTGGGCCTTAACCCAACACACGTTGGGCCTTAACCCAACACACGTTGGGCCTTAACCCAACACACGTTGGGCCTTAACCCAACACACGTTGGGCCTTAACCCAACACACGTTGGGCCTTAACCTGCTCTGTAATTGTCATACGACGCGTTAAATTAGTGTAGTGTTGCCTAACTGCAACCCCCGCAATATAGTTTGCTACTCGCACTGCCCGGTCCCCAGTGTATCGCTTCATGTTAAACACCTTGCAGCTATACACTGTAATGTGGATGGCAGCAGGACGTACATGCTCAATGCCCTTTGCAGTTGTTCATTGGCATTCGCAGTTGTTCATTGGCATTCGCATGGCGAAGCACTTAGCCTACGCTGTGGTATGGCCTGTGTCAACTGTCCGCTGATATTGTACGTCCAAATCACACACTGTACTGCACATTGGTCCTCATGTACTGAATGATACATCGTGGTACATGTGACCGTACAACGACTGCGCCAACAACGGCGAACCATGCGGTCCAAATGTTGTGCACGCAGCTACGTGTCGTCTCCCTATAAGAGCTGGATTGCAGTGTGGTATGCCCTGGATGGCGATCAGCATGAGCCGTCTGTTGATGTAGTGGCGCGTGTTGTCAGACGTTGTCGTCTCTTCTCACACACCGTGATAGCATGGTGCACTGCGTTCCACATCTGCGACATGCGACAGAGGCCGGTTGACAGTCGTTCGCGCAATGGACATCGCATACGTACGGGGGCCACCTTCCACGTGTTTGCGAAGCGTGCACATGTTGTTGCGTGTATGTGGGCAGACATAGTGTGTCGTGACACCTGACACAGGCATGCAACAATCGTTGAATTTGCAAATGGCGATGGACGCCTACGTTTGCTGGTGACGTTACGCAAATGAACAACTGGTAAACCGTTGTGGTGCGGTTGTTCTCGCTAGAGGTGAATCAGTGATGGCGACGATCGGTTGAGCTACCAACCGGTTGTTTCAGCGATACCCACCATGCCCACGAACGTGAATGGCATGTGGGTGTGAAGCGATACGCGGCGGTGGCTGGGTGGGACCGGCCCCGGCCGGTGAGGGGGGGCCTCCCGGCGTGCTGGCCGCGCGGTGCGTGGGCGCACGCGCTACAGCCGGCTGGTGGGGGCGGCCACTGGCAGGCGCGCCGGCCGACGGAGGCGGCAGGCGGCGCAGCTGCGCGCCGGCGCACCCTGCACGCGGCGCCGTGCGGCCAAAGTAGGTCCTCGCGGGCCCGGTGCGAAGCGCGGTGGACATCTGCAGTGTGCTGGTCCGATTGAGGACTGTGTGCGCTGAGGATGCGCCGCCGCCCGGCGCTCGGCGCCGCGACGCCGTCTGCTGCTCGGTCGCCTCTGCGGTTCTCGCAGGTGGTTTGTATCGCAGCTGTGCGGACGTGTTGGCGCGTGCGCTGTGCTGGGAGAGTTCGCTTCGGCACCCAAGTGGGGCTTTTGTCCTTCTGTGGCGCTGGCGTTGGAGCTGCCGGTCACCGTAGGTGGCGCGTGTTGTCTCCCGCCGGCAATGCCACGACAGCACGCTCCCGGGCCTCTGTCGGCAGCGGCAAGCTCAGTTGGGAGCACGGGTGGTCGCACCTAAAGCGTCTACTCGCCAAACTCCGGGCGATTGCGCCTCTCTCGAACCCGACCAAGTACTTAGGACGGCGCTGCGCGCCGCCGGGACCTGAGAGGGTTTCGAGGTGTATGGTGCAGGGGAGCTCAGCCTCCTCCTGTTTGCAGAATAATTGAGCGGACGCTTGCGTGTTCGCGCGGGCCCCCGGGACACACTCCCGGGCGGCCGGCTGCTCAGCTCTAGTTGACGCAGCTCCCTGGTTGATCCTGCCAGTAGTCATATGCTTGTCTCAAAGATTAAGCCATGCATGTCTCAGTACAAGCCGCATTAAGGTGAAACCGCGAATGGCTCATTAAATCAGTTATGGTTCCTTAGATCGTACCCACGTTACTTGGATAACTGTGGTAATTCTAGAGCTAATACATGCAGAACAGAGTCCCGACCAGAGATGGAAGGGACGCTTTTATTAGATCAAAACCAATCGGTCGGCTCGTCCGGTCCGTTTGCCTTGGTGACTCTGAATAACTTTGGGCTGATCGCACGGTCCTCGTACCGGCGACGCATCTTTCAAATGTCTGCCTTATCAACTGTCGATGGTAGGTTCTGCGCCTACCATGGTTGTAACGGGTAACGGGGAATCAGGGTTCGATTCCGGAGAGGGAGCCTGAGAAACGGCTACCACATCCAAGGAAGGCAGCAGGCGCGCAAATTACCCACTCCCGGCACGGGGAGGTAGTGACGAAAAATAACGATACGGGACTCATCCGAGGCCCCGTAATCGGAATGAGTACACTTTAAATCCTTTAACGAGTATCTATTGGAGGGCAAGTCTGGTGCCAGCAGCCGCGGTAATTCCAGCTCCAATAGCGTATATTAAAGTTGTTGCGGTTAAAAAGCTCGTAGTTGGATTTGTGTCCCACGCTGTTGGTTCACCGCCCGTCGGTGTTTAACTGGCATGTATCGTGGGACGTCCTGCCGGTGGGGCGAGCTGAAGGCGTGCGACGCGCCTCGTGCGTGCTCGTGCGTCCCGAGGCGGACCCCGTTGCAATCCTACCAGGGTGCTCTTGAGTGAGTGTCTCGGTGGGCCGGCACGTTTACTTTGAACAAATTAGAGTGCTTAAAGCAGGCAAGCCCGCCTGAATACTGTGTGCATGGAATAATGGAATAGGACCTCGGTTCTATTTTGTTGGTTTTCGGAACCCGAGGTAATGATTAATAGGGACAGGCGGGGGCATTCGTATTGCGACGTTAGAGGTGAAATTCTTGGATCGTCGCAAGACGAACAGAAGCGAAAGCATTTGCCAAGTATGTTTTTATTAATCAAGAACGAAAGTTAGAGGTTCGAAGGCGATCAGATACCGCCCTAGTTCTAACCATAAACGATGCCAGCCAGCGATCCGCCGCAGTTCCTCCGATGACTCGGCGGGCAGCCTCCGGGAAACCAAAGCTTTTGGGTTCCGGGGGAAGTATGGTTGCAAAGCTGAAACTTAAAGGAATTGACGGAAGGGCACCACCAGGAGTGGAGCCTGCGGCTTAATTTGACTCAACACGGGAAACCTCACCAGGCCCGGACACCGGAAGGATTGACAGATTGATAGCTCTTTCTTGATTCGGT
>NW_026047387.1:222500-227500 GCF_023864345.2 Schistocerca serialis cubense
GATGCCGCAGGCATCCACTTACTATAATCACAATCAACAAACCGACCGGCCGCCCCCCCCCCCCATTACACCTTTCCTTACAACAATGTGTACCTTAACCTAAACTATACTGTACCTTAACCTAAACTATACTGTACCTTAACCTAACCTATACGGTACCTTAACCTAACCTATACGGTACCTTAACCTAACCTATATTGTACCTTAACCTAACCTATATTGCGCCTTAACCTAACCTCTATTGTAACTTAACCTAACCTATATTGCACCTTAACCTAACCTATATTGCACCTTAACCTAACCTATATTGCGCCTTAACCTAACCTATATTGCGCCTTAACCTAACCTATATTGCGCCTTAACCTAACCTATATTGCGCCTTAACCTAACCTATATTGCGCCTTAACCTAACCTATATTGCGCCTTAACCTAACCTATATTGCGCCTTAACCTAACCTATATTGCGCCTTAACCTAACCTATATTGCGCCTTAACCTAACCTATATTGCGCCTTAACCTAACCTATATTGCGCCTTAACCTAACCTACATTGCGCCTTAACCTAACCTATATTGCGCCTTAACCTAACCTATATTGCGCCTTAACCTAACCTATATTGCGCCTTAACCTAACCTATATTGCGCCTTAACCTAACCTATATTGCGCCTTAACCTAACCTACATTGCGCCTTAACCTAACCTACATTGCGCCTTAACCTAACCTATATTGCGCCTTAACCTAACCTATATTGCGCCTTAACCTAACCTATGTTGCGCCTTAACCTAACCTATGTTGCGCCTTAACCTAACCTATGTTGCGCCTTAACCTAACCTATGTTGCGCCTTAACCTAACCTATGTTGCGCCTTAACCTAACCTATGTTGCGCCTTAACCTAACCTATGTTGCGCCGTAACCTAACCTATGTTGCGCCGTAACCTAACCTATGTTGCGCCTTAACCTAACCTATGTTGCGCCTTAACCTAACCTATGTTGCGCCTTAACCTAACCTATGTTGCGCCGTAACCTAACCTATGTTGCGCCGTAACCTAACCTATGTTGCGCCGTAACCTAACCTATGTTGCGCCGTAACCTAACCTATGTTGCGCCGTAACCTAACCTATGTTGCGCCGTAACCTAACCTATGTTGCGCCGTAACCTAACCTATGTTGCGCCGTAACCTAACCTATGTTGCGCCGTAACCTAACCTATGTTGCGCCGTAACCTAACCTATGTTGCGCCGTAACCTAACCTATGTTGCGCCGTAACCTAACCTATGTTGCGCCGTAACCTAACCTATGTTGCGCCGTAACCTAACCTATGTTGCGCCGTAACCTAACCTATGTTGCGCCGTAACCTAACCTATGTTGCGCCGTAACCTAACCTATATCGTATCTTAACCTAACCTATATCGTATCTTAACCTAACCTATATCGTATCTTAACCTAACCTATATCGTATCTTAACCTAACCTATATCGTATCTTAACCTAACCTATATCGTACCTTAACCTAACCTATATTGCCCCTTAACGTAACCCATATTGCGCTGTAACCCAACACACGTTGGGCCTTAACCCAACACACGTTGGGCCTTAACCCAACACACGTTGGGCCTTAACCCAACACACGTTGGGCCTTAACCCAACACACGTTGGGCCTTAACCCAACACACGTTGGGCCTTAACCCAACACACGTTGGGCCTTAACCCAACACACGTTGGGCCTTAACCCAACACACGTTGGGCCTTAACCCAACACACGTTGGGCCTTAACCCAACACACGTTGGGCCTTAACCCAACACACGTTGGGCCTTAACCCAACACACGTTGGGCCTTAACCTGCTCTGTAATTGTCATACGACGCGTTAAATTAGTGTAGTGTTGCCTAACTGCAACCCCCGCAATATAGTTTGCTACTCGCACTGCCCGGTCCCCAGTGTATCGCTTCATGTTAAACACCTTGCAGCTATACACTGTAATGTGGATGGCAGCAGGACGTACATGCTCAATGCCCTTTGCAGTTGTTCATTGGCATTCGCAGTTGTTCATTGGCATTCGCATGGCGAAGCACTTAGCCTACGCTGTGGTATGGCCTGTGTCAACTGTCCGCTGATATTGTACGTCCAAATCACACACTGTACTGCACATTGGTCCTCATGTACTGAATGATACATCGTGGTACATGTGACCGTACAACGACTGCGCCAACAACGGCGAACCATGCGGTCCAAATGTTGTGCACGCAGCTACGTGTCGTCTCCCTATAAGAGCTGGATTGCAGTGTGGTATGCCCTGGATGGCGATCAGCATGAGCCGTCTGTTGATGTAGTGGCGCGTGTTGTCAGACGTTGTCGTCTCTTCTCACACACCGTGATAGCATGGTGCACTGCGTTCCACATCTGCGACATGCGACAGAGGCCGGTTGACAGTCGTTCGCGCAATGGACATCGCATACGTACGGGGGCCACCTTCCACGTGTTTGCGAAGCGTGCACATGTTGTTGCGTGTATGTGGGCAGACATAGTGTGTCGTGACACCTGACACAGGCATGCAACAATCGTTGAATTTGCAAATGGCGATGGACGCCTACGTTTGCTGGTGACGTTACGCAAATGAACAACTGGTAAACCGTTGTGGTGCGGTTGTTCTCGCTAGAGGTGAATCAGTGATGGCGACGATCGGTTGAGCTACCAACCGGTTGTTTCAGCGATACCCACCATGCCCACGAACGTGAATGGCATGTGGGTGTGAAGCGATACGCGGCGGTGGCTGGGTGGGACCGGCCCCGGCCGGTGAGGGGGGGCCTCCCGGCGTGCTGGCCGCGCGGTGCGTGGGCGCACGCGCTACAGCCGGCTGGTGGGGGCGGCCACTGGCAGGCGCGCCGGCCGACGGAGGCGGCAGGCGGCGCAGCTGCGCGCCGGCGCACCCTGCACGCGGCGCCGTGCGGCCAAAGTAGGTCCTCGCGGGCCCGGTGCGAAGCGCGGTGGACATCTGCAGTGTGCTGGTCCGATTGAGGACTGTGTGCGCTGAGGATGCGCCGCCGCCCGGCGCTCGGCGCCGCGACGCCGTCTGCTGCTCGGTCGCCTCTGCGGTTCTCGCAGGTGGTTTGTATCGCAGCTGTGCGGACGTGTTGGCGCGTGCGCTGTGCTGGGAGAGTTCGCTTCGGCACCCAAGTGGGGCTTTTGTCCTTCTGTGGCGCTGGCGTTGGAGCTGCCGGTCACCGTAGGTGGCGCGTGTTGTCTCCCGCCGGCAATGCCACGACAGCACGCTCCCGGGCCTCTGTCGGCAGCGGCAAGCTCAGTTGGGAGCACGGGTGGTCGCACCTAAAGCGTCTACTCGCCAAACTCCGGGCGATTGCGCCTCTCTCGAACCCGACCAAGTACTTAGGACGGCGCTGCGCGCCGCCGGGACCTGAGAGGGTTTCGAGGTGTATGGTGCAGGGGAGCTCAGCCTCCTCCTGTTTGCAGAATAATTGAGCGGACGCTTGCGTGTTCGCGCGGGCCCCCGGGACACACTCCCGGGCGGCCGGCTGCTCAGCTCTAGTTGACGCAGCTCCCTGGTTGATCCTGCCAGTAGTCATATGCTTGTCTCAAAGATTAAGCCATGCATGTCTCAGTACAAGCCGCATTAAGGTGAAACCGCGAATGGCTCATTAAATCAGTTATGGTTCCTTAGATCGTACCCACGTTACTTGGATAACTGTGGTAATTCTAGAGCTAATACATGCAAACAGAGTCCCGACCAGAGATGGAAGGGACGCTTTTATTAGATCAAAACCAATCGGTCGGCTCGTCCGGTCCGTTTGCCTTGGTGACTCTGAATAACTTTGGGCTGATCGCACGGTCCTCGTACCGGCGACGCATCTTTCAAATGTCTGCCTTATCAACTGTCGATGGTAGGTTCTGCGCCTACCATGGTTGTAACGGGTAACGGGGAATCAGGGTTCGATTCCGGAGAGGGAGCCTGAGAAACGGCTACCACATCCAAGGAAGGCAGCAGGCGCGCAAATTACCCACTCCCGGCACGGGGAGGTAGTGACGAAAAATAACGATACGGGACTCATCCGAGGCCCCGTAATCGGAATGAGTACACTTTAAATCCTTTAGCGAGTATCTATTGGAGGGCAAGTCTGGTGCCAGCAGCCGCGGTAATTCCAGCTCCAATAGCGTATATTAAAGTTGTTGCGGTTAAAAAGCTCGTAGTTGGATTTGTGTCCCACGCTGTTGGTTCACCGCCCGTCGGTGTTTAACTGGCATGTATCGTGGGACGTCCTGCCGGTGGGGCGAGCTGAAGGCGTGCGACGCGCCTCGTGCGTGCTCGTGCGTCCCGAGGCGGACCCCGTTGCAATCCTACCAGGGTGCTCTTGAGTGAGTGTCTCGGTGGGCCGGCACGTTTACTTTGAACAAATTAGAGTGCTTAAAGCAGGCAAGCCCGCCTGAATACTGTGTGCATGGAATAATGGAATAGGACCTCGGTTCTATTTTGTTGGTTTTCGGAACCCGAGGTAATGATTAATAGGGACAGGCGGGGGCATTCGTATTGCGACGTTAGAGGTGAAATTCTTGGATCGTCGCAAGACGAACAGAAGCGAAAGCATTTGCCAAGTATGTTTTCATTAATCAAGAACGAAAGTTAGAGGTTCGAAGGCGATCAGATACCGCCCTAGTTCTAACCATAAACGATGCCAGCCAGCGATCCGCCGCAGTTCCTCCGATGACTCGGCGGGCAGCCTCCGGGAAACCAAAGCTTTTGGGTTCCGGGGGAAGTATGGTTGCAAAGCTGAAACTTAAAGGAATTGACGGAAGGGCACCACCAGGAGTGGAGCCTGCGGCTTAATTTGACTCAACACGGGAAACCTCACCAGGCCCGGACACCGGAAGGATTGACAGATTGATAGCTCTTTCTTGATTCGGTGGGTGGTGGTGCATGGCCGTTCTTAGTTGGTGGAGCGATTTGTCTGGTTAATTCCGATAACGAACGAGACTCTAGCCTGCTAACTAGT
>NW_026047387.1:237500-242500 GCF_023864345.2 Schistocerca serialis cubense
TGCTGATAATTTCCCTTTAAGTAACATGTATTTTGTTTTGTTGGCAGCCACTTGCAGTTTGTTACAAGCACACCACTGACTTACTAAATTAAGCATTATGTTAGCTCTTGTCTCTATAGAATTTCTAGAATCTCCTGTTATAATCACAAACAAATCATCTGCATAAGCTATTACGCCAGCTACATTTTCACTGTTATTCAGCAACTCTAGGAGGGGTTCTGTAAAAATGTCCCAAAATATAGGACCACAAATGGAGCCCTGAGGACATCCTTTAGTAACATGCCTAGTAATTGTATGTTCTGGCGCGGTCCACTTTACTGTTCGATCTTTACAATAATCAAGCAAGCTCAAATACAGACACTTGGGGGTTCTCAATTCACGTAATCTAGCAAACAGGGAGGGCCAAAAAAGATTGTCAAATGCACCTTGTATATCAATTGTCACGCCGATTACATATTTCGCCAATGTATTGGAGACCATTCCTAGTGCCTGGTTGACTGCGTCATCTATAGATTTACCTGGTCGGAAACCATACTGGCACTGGTGAAGGCCAAGAAGCTCCCTGTGGTCGCGTAAGCGTCCACATAAGAGTCGTTCCTGGACCTTCCCCATAGTGTTCAGCAGACATATTGGGCGGTAGCTCTTCGCAAGTTTCGGATCTCTATCCTCACCCTTTTTGATAATAATTGCCTCAGCAACCTTCCACACCTTTGGTACCCTTCCTTGCAGGAGACACTCATTCAGCAAGGCTGTCAAATAAGGTACAATTAGCATTTTAAGGTTCTGTAGTGTTTCTGTAGTTATTTTATCTATTCCAGGAGATTTATTTTTCTTCAAGGAATCAATGGCATTGCCCACCTCCTCCTGTGCAAACGGAATAACCACACCCTCATCTGGATAGTCTTCTTCCATTTTTAGTCTCAAAAGCGACTGGTATTCATTATCTGAATTTGGATTATCACTTGGTAGCAGAGCTTCCAATAAGTAGTGAGCTGAGTCCCGCCAACCTATTGTTGTAGTTCCATCCGGCTTCTGGAGCGTAGACATGATAAGTGGTGTCTTAATTTTTTCACTAATAATCTTATATGGCAGTCCCCATACATTAGTTTCAAATTGTCTTTTAACAAAGTTTTCCCAGTGCTTTATTCTGGTATTTATTAGTTCTTGTTTATAGTTTCCTTTCAGTTCTCTGTAGTTTTGCAGCCTTCTTTGTCTCTCTCTATCACCCAGTGCCCTTTGATATGCTCTTCGAGCACGTCGTACACATCTTCTCAATTCTGTTAATGAGGAGCTCCAAGGGACCCTTGACTGACGAAAATAGGATCGTCTAGGTATGAAGGAATTCATGAGATTTTGAATTTGGTTCTGTATCTTTTCAGCCGCCTCATCAATATCAAAGCCATTTCCTATTGGTACTTGTAGCTGTAACTCTTGCCTCATACCTTCCCAATCAGCTCTCTTAAAATCAAAAATGGTTCCAGAAAAATCTTCATTTCTATTCATGTCAGATGTCCTTGTAATTTGGAATGTAATCATATTGTGATCGCTTACCGTTACCCTATTCAACACCTGCCAGCCTTGTATCCTACTTAAAACACTTTCACTAGCCAACGTCACATCTATATTCGATTTCGCGCCTGCTCTATTTTGATATGTATATGGGAAGCCAGGTCTATTCATCACTATTAAATTGAGTTCCCCAATTGCATCCTGCAATTCCACTCCTCTCTCATCAGTCTCTATGCTATTCCAAAGTATCGATTTCGCATTGGCATCTATTGTGAAGATATGGAATCTATTCCCTCCAACCTCTTTGGCTCTTTTCAATCTATCTATGTATGGTTGTATCTCATGTGCATACTGAAAATACGAATTAGTAAGTAAGAATACTCCCTCGGGTGATGTTAACTCCACCGTGATGGAATGCTCGTCATTTACCTGAGAGATTGCTGTAAGCAAAATCTCCCTTTTTAATACCACAGTAACCGTCATAGGATTTTCTCCACACATGATTGCCCTAGCACTAACTGGACTATGAACAAGCTTACCATTTTTGGTATACGGTTCTTGAATGCATAAAACATCCAAACTTCGATCCTCTGCAACCTTCCAGATCTCGGACATGACTGTGATACTACGCATTGCATTAATCTGAGCAACTCTTATCCCAGAATTCCTATTTGACATTAAGGTTGTCGAATATGGTTGTAGAACTTAATTCCAGTCTTGTCATACTCATAAACGGTTCTTCCATAACATTCCACAAACTCTCTGTAAAGATCTTCTTTATTAAATTTTTCGCTACGTCGAGTATATGCACGATTAAGTAACTCGCTTAGTTCTTCCATATCTGTAGGTAAGTTATTACATCGCAGAAACAATCTATCCGCAGTTCCTGGATATGGAAAACCAATGGTCTTCCCTTTTGGATGTCCTTCTCTAATAATATGTCTAAGGGCCACAACAAGAACACTCATATCTTCCAACCTAGAGAGCCTATAATTCTCTTCCAGATCTGAATATATTAGATAAGGGTCTATTTGTTTTGTATCGCTATCCTTGTCACTATCCTTATTCTTATCACTATCCTTATCACTGGACGACATCTGAGTACTTACACTCTCTGCAGGAGTGGTCTGAGTGCTGATTGACTTCATTAGGGGCTTATCACAACTTCCATTGTCATTTCTACTTTTCCCTTTCAGCTTAGATTTAATCTTTGAGAGAATTCCTCGATTCCCTGAACCTATATCACTACTACTTTTCCCATTTAATAGGGTGTGGCTAATTGGTTTCTCCTGTTGAAAAGGAGGAGACTCGCTGGATACGCTGGAGGTAACAACACTGTCCTGTAAGGGAAGAGAAGATTCATTTTCCTGTTGAGAAGGAGGAGACTCACTGGATACACTAAAGGTAGCAGCACTGTCCTGTAAGGGAAGAGAAGATTCATTCTCCTGTTGAGAAGGAGGGGACTCACTGGATGCACCGGAGATAACAACACTGTCCTGTAGGTGAAGTGAAAGTTCAGTCTCCCGTGACACCAAGGATACACATGTCTCCGTACTATCTATGATTTTTGAATCTTTTGCTTCTGTGGCTACATTTACATTTTCTCGTTGCTTAAAACCTCTAGTATTCCCTATTATATTTGTGCCTGAGGAACTTTGTTGTTGCATGGTATCAAAAGTTTGTCTCTTATTACGTAGCATGTTCCTCCACTCCATCGCCCTGCGCCAGTTCCGTAGCCTCGTTGAAGGAGGCTTACGTTTCTTACTCCTCAAATTATTATCAGCTATTTGTTGATACTTATTTGTTAAATTTAATTCACTAAGAGGTATGAACACCTTACTGTATGGTGACAATTTACTGGCCATAATCTATACTCTGAATTGCTCTCTGTAAGTAAAGCTGATAAGTCGGACATTGTGGACCTGGTGAATTACATAATTTCCCTCTTGAGGAGCAGGGGATGCACTTTGCTGGCTTGCTAAGATTTGGACAAGTTTTCTTCTGGTGGTTTTCCTCGCCACAGTGTGAACAAACCGAAGCCTTTGCAGTACACTTAGCACTTTTATGACCAAAATTTTGACACTTAAAGCACTTAAATGCAAAGTAATCTCTTACTGATAGTGATCTAAAATCAACATACACACGTTTCCCTTCAATCAGCGTTTTCCTCACACGTGCACTCACTTCAAAGACATGGTTTACTTCTGTTTTCCCTCTGGGGCCGGTTTTAAAACAGTGCCGCATTTCCTCACTTAATTCTTGCTTGGTCATTTTGTCTGAAAGATTTTGTTGCCAAATTGTTTCTTGTAGTTCTTGACCATCCATGTCACTTGGTACGTCATATATAATGACGAGAGGTCGTTTCTTCCTTGGGGCCTCACACTTCAAGCTTTCTGAAATTTTGCTGTTTGAAACAATTTTCTCAATATCCGCAGCTGTTTCGGTTTCCACAATCAGCACACTGTTAATTGCACGCATATTTTTGATTTGAATTTGTTCCTTCCTTGGATCAAGCAGACTTGTGAATCTCTTTTTTGTAGTTTTTGCATCTCCTTCATCTTTTGATTTAATAAATAAAGTATTGTTTGTTTTCGCTTGGGCCGACGCTATTTTAGCCTTAGCACTTGGTCTTGCTGCAATTTCTGCAAAAGAAGGTACAGGCACCTTCGGAATTTCCTCCTTGATAGTTTTTATTTCTTTTGAAATCCCATCACTTTTTTCTACAAGAGTGTCACGAAGCCATTCATTCTGCTTTGTAAGCTCCTCATTCCTACCAACAAGTCTAGATTGGAACAATGCCCACATTGAAAGCTTGTTTCGCAACTCACTCATCACATTTATGGTTATTTTCTTAGTTGGGGTCATGCACTCATCAATAAACTCCAAGATGTCGGTATAATAGTCTTCTACTGTGCTCATTTTCATACCTGCACTAGTATCTCTACGTACATTTGCTTCCTCGTCGACAACAGAAGCCATAGTTAAAACATTTAACTGAACAGTTACAAAAGAATCAGCATAAGCAAACACTTACGTTTTCCACAGTTTACAGCTCTCCTGCGGCGAGAAGGCACGATTCTGCAAGCAGTATTTGGCAGACGCACTGTATGCACACTCAATATCTCGCTGACCACGAGAAATGGGTGCAACGATCCCTCCTACTTGTCCAGCGTCAAATCCCACTCTTACAAAGAGTGTGATAGAGCTGGAAGTGTAGCAGTTTCTTTGCCAACTGATATTGTTTTTGGCAGTAGTACCAACTGCCGTGGTACACAGATCGAACCACTGTCGTGGTACACAGATAGGGACAGCGGGAATCTCGTTAATCCATTCATGCGCGTCACTAATTAGATGACGAGGCATTTGGCTACCTTAAGAGAGTCATAGTTACTCCCGCCGTTTACCCGCGCTTGCTTGAATTTCTTCACGTTGACATTCAGAGCACTGGGCAGAAATCACATTGCGTCAACACCCGCTAGGGCCATCGCAAT
>NW_026047387.1:247500-252500 GCF_023864345.2 Schistocerca serialis cubense
ACAACCATGGTAGGCGCAGAACCTACCATCGACAGTTGATAAGGCAGACATTTGAAAGATGCGTCGCCGGTACGAGGACCGTGCGATCAGCCCAAAGTTATTCAGAGTCACCAAGGCAAACGGACCGGACGAGCCGACCGATTGGTTTTGATCTAATAAAAGCGTCCCTTCCATCTCTGGTCGGGACTCTGTTTGCATGTATTAGCTCTAGAATTACCACAGTTATCCAAGTAACGTGGGTACGATCTAAGGAACCATAACTGATTTAATGAGCCATTCGCGGTTTCACCTTAATGCGGCTTGTACTGAGACATGCATGGCTTAATCTTTGAGACAAGCATATGACTACTGGCAGGATCAACCAGGGAGCTGCGTCAACTAGAGCTGAGCAGCCGGCCGCCCGGGAGTGTGTCCCGGGGGCCCGCGCGAACACGCAAGCGTCCGCTCAATTATTCTGCAAACAGGAGGAGGCTGAGCTCCCCTGCACCATACACCTCGAAACCCTCTCAGGTCCCGGCGGCGCGCAGCGCCGTCCTAAGTACTTGGTCGGGTTCGAGAGAGGCGCAATCGCCCGGGGTTTGGCGAGTAGACGCTTTAGGTGCGACCACCCGTGCTCCCAACTGAGCTTGCCGCTGCCGACAGAGGCCCGGGAGCGTGCTGTCGTGGCATTGCCGGCGGGAGACAACACGCGCCACCTACGGTGACCGGCAGCTCCAACGCCAGCGCCACAGAAGGACAAAAGCCCCACTTGGGTGCCGAAGCGAACTCTCCCAGCACAGCGCACGCGCCAACACGTCCGCACAGCTGCGATACAAACCACCTGCGAGAACCGCAGAGGCGACCGAGCAGCAGACGGCGTCGCGGCGCCGAGCGCCGGGCGGCGGCGCATCCTCAGCGCACACAGTCCTCAATCGGACCAGCACACTGCAGATGTCCACCGCGCTTCGCACCGGGCCCGCGAGGACCTACTTTGGCCGCACGGCGCCGCGTGCAGGGTGCGCCGGCGCGCAGCTGCGCCGCCTGCCGCCTCCGTCGGCCGGCGCGCCTGCCAGTGGCCGCCCCCACCAGCCGGCTGTAGCGCGTGCGCCCACGCACCGCGCGGCCAGCACGCCGGGAGGCCCCCCCTCACCGGCCGGGGCCGGTCCCACCCAGCCACCGCCGCGTATCGCTTCACACCCACATGCCATTCACGTTCGTGGGCATGGTGGGTATCGCTGAAACAACCGGTTGGTAGCTCAACCGATCGTCGCCATCACTGATTCACCTCTAGCGAGAACAACCGCACCACAACGGTTTACCAGTTGTTCATTTGCGTAACGTCACCAGCAAACGTAGGCGTCCATCGCCATTTGCAAATTCAACGATTGTTGCATGCCTGTGTCAGGTGTCACGACACACTATGTCTGCCCACATACACGCAACAACATGTGCACGCTTCGCAAACACGTGGAAGGTGGCCCCCGTACGTATGCGATGTCCATTGCGCGAACGACTGTCAACCGGCCTCTGTCGCATGTCGCAGATGTGGAACGCAGTGCACCATGCTATCACGGTGTGTGAGAAGAGACGACAACGTCTGACAACACGCGCCACTACATCAACAGACGGCTCATGCTGATCGCCATCCAGGGCATACCACACTGCAATCCAGCTCTTATAGGGAGACGACACGTAGCTGCGTGCACAACATTTGGACCGCATGGTTCGCCGTTGTTGGCGCAGTCGTTGTACGGTCACATGTACCACGATGTATCATTCAGTACATGAGGACCAATGTGCAGTACAGTGTGTGATTTGGACGTACAATATCAGCGGACAGTTGACACAGGCCATACCACAGCGTAGGCTAAGTGCTTCGCCATGCGAATGCCAATGAACAACTGCGAATGCCAATGAACAACTGCAAAGGGCATTGAGCATGTACGTCCTGCTGCCATCCACATTACAGTGTATAGCTGCAAGGTGTTTAACATGAAGCGATACACTGGGGACCGGGCAGTGCGAGTAGCAAACTATATTGCGGGGGTTGCAGTTAGGCAACACTACACTAATTTAACGCGTCGTATGACAATTACAGAGCAGGTTAAGGCCCAACGTGTGTTGGGTTAAGGCCCAACGTGTGTTGGGTTAAGGCCCAACGTGTGTTGGGTTAAGGCCCAACGTGTGTTGGGTTAAGGCCCAACGTGTGTTGGGTTAAGGCCCAACGTGTGTTGGGTTAAGGCCCAACGTGTGTTGGGTTAAGGCCCAACGTGTGTTGGGTTAAGGCCCAACGTGTGTTGGGTTAAGGCCCAACGTGTGTTGGGTTAAGGCCCAACGTGTGTTGGGTTAAGGCCCAACGTGTGTTGGGTTAAGGCCCAACGTGTGTTGGGTTACAGCGCAATATGGGTTACGTTAAGGGGCAATATAGGTTAGGTTAAGGTACGATATAGGTTAGGTTAAGATACGATATAGGTTAGGTTAAGATACGATATAGGTTAGGTTAAGATACGATATAGGTTAGGTTAAGATACGATATAGGTTAGGTTAAGATACGATATAGGTTAGGTTACGGCGCAACATAGGTTAGGTTACGGCGCAACATAGGTTAGGTTACGGCGCAACATAGGTTAGGTTACGGCGCAACATAGGTTAGGTTACGGCGCAACATAGGTTAGGTTACGGCGCAACATAGGTTAGGTTACGGCGCAACATAGGTTAGGTTACGGCGCAACATAGGTTAGGTTACGGCGCAACATAGGTTAGGTTACGGCGCAACATAGGTTAGGTTACGGCGCAACATAGGTTAGGTTACGGCGCAACATAGGTTAGGTTACGGCGCAACATAGGTTAGGTTACGGCGCAACATAGGTTAGGTTACGGCGCAACATAGGTTAGGTTACGGCGCAACATAGGTTAGGTTACGGCGCAACATAGGTTAGGTTAAGGCGCAACATAGGTTAGGTTAAGGCGCAACATAGGTTAGGTTAAGGCGCAACATAGGTTAGGTTACGGCGCAACATAGGTTAGGTTACGGCGCAACATAGGTTAGGTTAAGGCGCAACATAGGTTAGGTTAAGGCGCAACATAGGTTAGGTTAAGGCGCAACATAGGTTAGGTTAAGGCGCAACATAGGTTAGGTTAAGGCGCAACATAGGTTAGGTTAAGGCGCAACATAGGTTAGGTTAAGGCGCAATATAGGTTAGGTTAAGGCGCAATATAGGTTAGGTTAAGGCGCAATGTAGGTTAGGTTAAGGCGCAATGTAGGTTAGGTTAAGGCGCAATATAGGTTAGGTTAAGGCGCAATATAGGTTAGGTTAAGGCGCAATATAGGTTAGGTTAAGGCGCAATATAGGTTAGGTTAAGGCGCAATATAGGTTAGGTTAAGGCGCAATGTAGGTTAGGTTAAGGCGCAATATAGGTTAGGTTAAGGCGCAATATAGGTTAGGTTAAGGCGCAATATAGGTTAGGTTAAGGCGCAATATAGGTTAGGTTAAGGCGCAATATAGGTTAGGTTAAGGCGCAATATAGGTTAGGTTAAGGCGCAATATAGGTTAGGTTAAGGCGCAATATAGGTTAGGTTAAGGCGCAATATAGGTTAGGTTAAGGTGCAATATAGGTTAGGTTAAGGTGCAATATAGGTTAGGTTAAGTTACAATAGAGGTTAGGTTAAGGCGCAATATAGGTTAGGTTAAGGTACAATATAGGTTAGGTTAAGGTACCGTATAGGTTAGGTTAAGGTACCGTATAGGTTAGGTTAAGGTACAGTATAGTTTAGGTTAAGGTACAGTATAGTTTAGGTTAAGGTACACATTGTTGTAAGGAAAGGTGTAATGGGGGGGGGGGGGGGCGGCCGGTCGGTTTGTTGATTGTGATTATAGTAAGTGGATGCCTGCGGCATCATCTGATTTGCCACGTCAGGATACACCTTTGGCTCATGACAGGCGGCGCTCCGATTCCATGCTTGTGGGAGACCTGTGTCTTTCATTCCTGCCATTGTTTGTGTGCTGTGAGAGGAGGCAGTATTGTGATGTTGGGTGCACCCCTGTGTAGGACATGTGTGGGTGTTGGTGGCTTAGCTGAGCAATGGTGGTTGTCGGGAGGGTGGGATATTCCGTTTTCTGAGTGGACCTCCCAGTCTGGTTATGACAGTGTGGATTGTCTCATGTGGCGGAGAGGATGCACTGGGTGTTGTTCCACGCTGGTGCTTACATATTGTCTGTGTGCGTGTTACAGGCGGAGAGTAGTGCGTGATAAGGGTGTGTGGCTGACGTGTGGTTGTGATTGTGAGCAGAGTCTTTCAGCATGTATACGGACAGTTGTATATATTATCTGTATTCTGATGGGTCTATCTATTACTAATCAGCGCCGTGTATACGTTTAATCCGGTTCCAGTCGAAACTGTTGTATCTCTGTACATTAGTGCCACGGCGAGCGCGCTATGTAGCTACTCGTCTCGGCAGCTTCCACCGGTGTATGGCAAATGATTATAAGCAATGAGTCGAGTCGTCAATACCGATAGTGTGACGTCACATGTCTGGGGTGGGGGACGCTGCGCCCTTCCGGTGGGTCATGGCCTAGAAAGACGCTCCCCACGCAGGGGGGCTTGGACTGTCATAAACTCTTCCGAGTAATATACTTGCCGTACGTTTTTGCGACTGCGAGTGCAACGCCCACCGGTACCGACATGGATGGAGCGCCTCCTAGCTGACCGCTCAGCATCGGCATTCGTACAGAGAGCAACGCGATCGCGTCTCTAGCTCGTAACTGGTACAGCTCGCAGCTCATGTATAGGGACAGCGGGAATGTCGCATATTGGACATAACTCTTCATGAAACGCAAGTTATAGGGGTGGATTGCACATTGCGACTGCGGGAAAAGTCCGCCGTTCATCCGCTGGAGTTGCGAGTTCGGCGGTTGGGGTGGGGCGCCGGTGGAGTGATTGCCGGTCGACGATTTCGTGCGGCAGAGGCGCTGGCGTTGGGGTGCTGTGGTCGACAGAGGACGCAGGCTTTGTGGGTGGG
>NW_026047387.1:260000-265000 GCF_023864345.2 Schistocerca serialis cubense
CGAGCCGACCGATTGGTTTTGATCTAATAAAAGCGTCCCTTCCATCTCTGGTCGGGACTCTGTTCTGCATGTATTAGCTCTAGAATTACCACAGTTATCCAAGTAACGTGGGTACGATCTAAGGAACCATAACTGATTTAATGAGCCATTCGCGGTTTCACCTTAATGCGGCTTGTACTGAGACATGCATGGCTTAATCTTTGAGACAAGCATATGACTACTGGCAGGATCAACCAGGGAGCTGCGTCAACTAGAGCTGAGCAGCCGGCCGCCCGGGAGTGTGTCCCGGGGGCCCGCGCGAACACGCAAGCGTCCGCTCAATTATTCTGCAAACAGGAGGAGGCTGAGCTCCCCTGCACCATACACCTCGAAACCCTCTCAGGTCCCGGCGGCGCGCAGCGCCGTCCTAAGTACTTGGTCGGGTTCGAGAGAGGCGCAATCGCCCGGAGTTTGGCGAGTAGACGCTTTAGGTGCGACCACCCGTGCTCCCAACTGAGCTTGCCGCTGCCGACAGAGGCCCGGGAGCGTGCTGTCGTGGCATTGCCGGCGGGAGACAACACGCGCCACCTACGGTGACCGGCAGCTCCAACGCCAGCGCCACAGAAGGACAAAAGCCCCACTTGGGTGCCGAAGCGAACTCTCCCAGCACAGCGCACGCGCCAACACGTCCGCACAGCTGCGATACAAACCACCTGCGAGAACCGCAGAGGCGACCGAGCAGCAGACGGCGTCGCGGCGCCGAGCGCCGGGCGGCGGCGCATCCTCAGCGCACACAGTCCTCAATCGGACCAGCACACTGCAGATGTCCACCGCGCTTCGCACCGGGCCCGCGAGGACCTACTTTGGCCGCACGGCGCCGCGTGCAGGGTGCGCCGGCGCGCAGCTGCGCCGCCTGCCGCCTCCGTCGGCCGGCGCGCCTGCCAGTGGCCGCCCCCACCAGCCGGCTGTAGCGCGTGCGCCCACGCACCGCGCGGCCAGCACGCCGGGAGGCCCCCCCTCACCGGCCGGGGCCGGTCCCACCCAGCCACCGCCGCGTATCGCTTCACACCCACATGCCATTCACGTTCGTGGGCATGGTGGGTATCGCTGAAACAACCGGTTGGTAGCTCAACCGATCGTCGCCATCACTGATTCACCTCTAGCGAGAACAACCGCACCACAACGGTTTACCAGTTGTTCATTTGCGTAACGTCACCAGCAAACGTAGGCGTCCATCGCCATTTGCAAATTCAACGATTGTTGCATGCCTGTGTCAGGTGTCACGACACACTATGTCTGCCCACATACACGCAACAACATGTGCACGCTTCGCAAACACGTGGAAGGTGGCCCCCGTACGTATGCGATGTCCATTGCGCGAACGACTGTCAACCGGCCTCTGTCGCATGTCGCAGATGTGGAACGCAGTGCACCATGCTATCACGGTGTGTGAGAAGAGACGACAACGTCTGACAACACGCGCCACTACATCAACAGACGGCTCATGCTGATCGCCATCCAGGGCATACCACACTGCAATCCAGCTCTTATAGGGAGACGACACGTAGCTGCGTGCACAACATTTGGACCGCATGGTTCGCCGTTGTTGGCGCAGTCGTTGTACGGTCACATGTACCACGATGTATCATTCAGTACATGAGGACCAATGTGCAGTACAGTGTGTGATTTGGACGTACAATATCAGCGGACAGTTGACACAGGCCATACCACAGCGTAGGCTAAGTGCTTCGCCATGCGAATGCCAATGAACAACTGCGAATGCCAATGAACAACTGCAAAGGGCATTGAGCATGTACGTCCTGCTGCCATCCACATTACAGTGTATAGCTGCAAGGTGTTTAACATGAAGCGATACACTGGGGACCGGGCAGTGCGAGTAGCAAACTATATTGCGGGGGTTGCAGTTAGGCAACACTACACTAATTTAACGCGTCGTATGACAATTACAGAGCAGGTTAAGGCCCAACGTGTGTTGGGTTAAGGCCCAACGTGTGTTGGGTTAAGGCCCAACGTGTGTTGGGTTAAGGCCCAACGTGTGTTGGGTTAAGGCCCAACGTGTGTTGGGTTAAGGCCCAACGTGTGTTGGGTTAAGGCCCAACGTGTGTTGGGTTAAGGCCCAACGTGTGTTGGGTTAAGGCCCAACGTGTGTTGGGTTAAGGCCCAACGTGTGTTGGGTTAAGGCCCAACGTGTGTTGGGTTAAGGCCCAACGTGTGTTGGGTTAAGGCCCAACGTGTGTTGGGTTACAGCGCAATATGGGTTACGTTAAGGGGCAATATAGGTTAGGTTAAGGTACGATATAGGTTAGGTTAAGATACGATATAGGTTAGGTTAAGATACGATATAGGTTAGGTTAAGATACGATATAGGTTAGGTTAAGATACGATATAGGTTAGGTTAAGATACGATATAGGTTAGGTTAAGATACGATATAGGTTAGGTTACGGCGCAACATAGGTTAGGTTACGGCGCAACATAGGTTAGGTTACGGCGCAACATAGGTTAGGTTACGGCGCAACATAGGTTAGGTTACGGCGCAACATAGGTTAGGTTACGGCGCAACATAGGTTAGGTTACGGCGCAACATAGGTTAGGTTACGGCGCAACATAGGTTAGGTTACGGCGCAACATAGGTTAGGTTACGGCGCAACATAGGTTAGGTTACGGCGCAACATAGGTTAGGTTACGGCGCAACATAGGTTAGGTTACGGCGCAACATAGGTTAGGTTACGGCGCAACATAGGTTAGGTTACGGCGCAACATAGGTTAGGTTACGGCGCAACATAGGTTAGGTTAAGGCGCAACATAGGTTAGGTTAAGGCGCAACATAGGTTAGGTTAAGGCGCAACATAGGTTAGGTTACGGCGCAACATAGGTTAGGTTACGGCGCAACATAGGTTAGGTTAAGGCGCAACATAGGTTAGGTTAAGGCGCAACATAGGTTAGGTTAAGGCGCAACATAGGTTAGGTTAAGGCGCAACATAGGTTAGGTTAAGGCGCAACATAGGTTAGGTTAAGGCGCAACATAGGTTAGGTTAAGGCGCAATATAGGTTAGGTTAAGGCGCAATATAGGTTAGGTTAAGGCGCAATGTAGGTTAGGTTAAGGCGCAATGTAGGTTAGGTTAAGGCGCAATGTAGGTTAGGTTAAGGCGCAATATAGGTTAGGTTAAGGCGCAATATAGGTTAGGTTAAGGCGCAATATAGGTTAGGTTAAGGCGCAATATAGGTTAGGTTAAGGCGCAATATAGGTTAGGTTAAGGCGCAATGTAGGTTAGGTTAAGGCGCAATATAGGTTAGGTTAAGGCGCAATATAGGTTAGGTTAAGGCGCAATATAGGTTAGGTTAAGGCGCAATATAGGTTAGGTTAAGGCGCAATATAGGTTAGGTTAAGGCGCAATATAGGTTAGGTTAAGGCGCAATATAGGTTAGGTTAAGGCGCAATATAGGTTAGGTTAAGGCGCAATATAGGTTAGGTTAAGGCGCAATATAGGTTAGGTTAAGGCGCAATATAGGTTAGGTTAAGGTGCAATATAGGTTAGGTTAAGGTGCAATATAGGTTAGGTTAAGGAGCAATATAGGTTAGGTTAAGTTACAATAGAGGTTAGGTTAAGGCGCAATATAGGTTAGGTTAAGGTACAATATAGGTTAGGTTAAGGTACCGTATAGGTTAGGTTAAGGTACCGTATAGGTTAGGTTAAGGTACAGTATAGTTTAGGTTAAGGTACAGTATAGTTTAGGTTAAGGTACACATTGTTGTAAGGAAAGGTGTAATGGGGGGGGGGGGGGCGGCCGGTCGGTTTGTTGATTGTGATTATAGTAAGTGGATGCCTGCGGCATCATCTGATTTGCCACGTCAGGATACACCTTTGGCTCATGACAGGCGGCGCTCCGATTCCATGCTTGTGGGAGACCTGTGTCTTTCATTCCTGCCATTGTTTGTGTGCTGTGAGAGGAGGCAGTATTGTGATGTTGGGTGCACCCCTGTGTAGGACATGTGTGGGTGTTGGTGGCTTAGCTGAGCAATGGTGGTTGTCGGGAGGGTGGGATATTCCGTTTTCTGAGTGGACCTCCCAGTCTGGTTATGACAGTGTGGATTGTCTCATGTGGCGGAGAGGATGCACTGGGTGTTGTTCCACGCTGGTGCTTACATATTGTCTGTGTGCGTGTTACAGGCGGAGAGTAGTGCGTGATAAGAGTGTGTGGCTGACGTGTGGTTGTGATTGTGAGCAGAGTCTTTCAGCATGTATACGGACAGTTGTATATATTATCTGTATTCTGATGGGTCTATCTATTACTAATCAGCGCCGTGTATACGTTTAATCCGGTTCCAGTCGAAACTGTTGTATCTCTGTACATTAGTGCCACGGCGAGCGCGCTATGTAGCTACTCGTCTCGGCAGCTTCCACCGGTGTATGGCAAATGATTATAAGCAATGAGTCGAGTCGTCAATACCGATAGTGTGACGTCACATGTCTGGGGTGGGGGACGCTGCGCCCTTCCGGTGGGTCATGGCCTAGAAAGACGCTCCCCACGCAGGGGGGCTTGGACTGTCATAAACTCTTCCGAGTAATATACTTGCCGTACGTTTTTGCGACTGCGAGTGCAACGCCCACCGGTACCGACATGGATGGAGCGCCTCCTAGCTGACCGCTCAGCATCGGCATTCGTACAGAGAGCAACGCGATCGCGTCTCTAGCTCGTAACTGGTACAGCTCGCAGCTCATGTATAGGGACAGCGGGAATGTCGCATATTGGACATAACTCTTCATGAAACGCAAGTTATAGGGGTGGATTGCACATTGCGACTGCGGGAAAAGTCCGCCGTTCATCCGCTGGAGTTGCGAGTTCGGCGGTTGGGGTGGGGCGCCGGTGGAGTGATTGCCGGTCGACGATTTCGTGCGGCAGAGGCGCTGGCGTTGGGGTGCTGTGGTCGACAGAGGACGCAGGCTTTGTGGGTGGGGTCGAAAGATGGGCACTGTGGGCCCATCGCTGTCTTAGTCG
>NW_026047387.1:272500-277500 GCF_023864345.2 Schistocerca serialis cubense
GTCGGGACTCTGTTCTGCATGTATTAGCTCTAGAATTACCACAGTTATCCAAGTAACGTGGGTACGATCTAAGGAACCATAACTGATTTAATGAGCCATTCGCGGTTTCACCTTAATGCGGCTTGTACTGAGACATGCATGGCTTAATCTTTGAGACAAGCATATGACTACTGGCAGGATCAACCAGGGAGCTGCGTCAACTAGAGCTGAGCAGCCGGCCGCCCGGGAGTGTGTCCCGGGGGCCCGCGCGAACACGCAAGCGTCCGCTCAATTATTCTGCAAACAGGAGGAGGCTGAGCTCCCCTGCACCATACACCTCGAAACCCTCTCAGGTCCCGGCGGCGCGCAGCGCCGTCCTAAGTACTTGGTCGGGTTCGAGAGAGGCGCAATCGCCCGGAGTTTGGCGAGTAGACGCTTTAGGTGCGACCACCCGTGCTCCCAACTGAGCTTGCCGCTGCCGACAGAGGCCCGGGAGCGTGCTGTCGTGGCATTGCCGGCGGGAGACAACACGCGCCACCTACGGTGACCGGCAGCTCCAACGCCAGCGCCACAGAAGGACAAAAGCCCCACTTGGGTGCCGAAGCGAACTCTCCCAGCACAGCGCACGCGCCAACACGTCCGCACAGCTGCGATACAAACCACCTGCGAGAACCGCAGAGGCGACCGAGCAGCAGACGGCGTCGCGGCGCCGAGCGCCGGGCGGCGGCGCATCCTCAGCGCACACAGTCCTCAATCGGACCAGCACACTGCAGATGTCCACCGCGCTTCGCACCGGGCCCGCGAGGACCTACTTTGGCCGCACGGCGCCGCGTGCAGGGTGCGCCGGCGCGCAGCTGCGCCGCCTGCCGCCTCCGTCGGCCGGCGCGCCTGCCAGTGGCCGCCCCCACCAGCCGGCTGTAGCGCGTGCGCCCACGCACCGCGCGGCCAGCACGCCGGGAGGCCCCCCCTCACCGGCCGGGGCCGGTCCCACCCAGCCACCGCCGCGTATCGCTTCACACCCACATGCCATTCACGTTCGTGGGCATGGTGGGTATCGCTGAAACAACCGGTTGGTAGCTCAACCGATCGTCGCCATCACTGATTCACCTCTAGCGAGAACAACCGCACCACAACGGTTTACCAGTTGTTCATTTGCGTAACGTCACCAGCAAACGTAGGCGTCCATCGCCATTTGCAAATTCAACGATTGTTGCATGCCTGTGTCAGGTGTCACGACACACTATGTCTGCCCACATACACGCAACAACATGTGCACGCTTCGCAAACACGTGGAAGGTGGCCCCCGTACGTATGCGATGTCCATTGCGCGAACGACTGTCAACCGGCCTCTGTCGCATGTCGCAGATGTGGAACGCAGTGCACCATGCTATCACGGTGTGTGAGAAGAGACGACAACGTCTGACAACACGCGCCACTACATCAACAGACGGCTCATGCTGATCGCCATCCAGGGCATACCACACTGCAATCCAGCTCTTATAGGGAGACGACACGTAGCTGCGTGCACAACATTTGGACCGCATGGTTCGCCGTTGTTGGCGCAGTCGTTGTACGGTCACATGTACCACGATGTATCATTCAGTACATGAGGACCAATGTGCAGTACAGTGTGTGATTTGGACGTACAATATCAGCGGACAGTTGACACAGGCCATACCACAGCGTAGGCTAAGTGCTTCGCCATGCGAATGCCAATGAACAACTGCGAATGCCAATGAACAACTGCAAAGGGCATTGAGCATGTACGTCATGCTGCCATCCACATTACAGTGTATAGCTGCAAGGTGTTTAACATGAAGCGATACACTGGGGACCGGGCAGTGCGAGTAGCAAACTATATTGCGGGGGTTGCAGTTAGGCAACACTACACTAATTTAACGCGTCGTATGACAATTACAGAGCAGGTTAAGGCCCAACGTGTGTTGGGTTAAGGCCCAACGTGTGTTGGGTTAAGGCCCAACGTGTGTTGGGTTAAGGCCCAACGTGTGTTGGGTTAAGGCCCAACGTGTGTTGGGTTAAGGCCCAACGTGTGTTGGGTTAAGGCCCAACGTGTGTTGGGTTAAGGCCCAACGTGTGTTGGGTTAAGGCCCAACGTGTGTTGGGTTAAGGCCCAACGTGTGTTGGGTTAAGGCCCAACGTGTGTTGGGTTAAGGCCCAACGTGTGTTGGGTTACAGCGCAATATGGGTTACGTTAAGGGGCAATATAGGTTAGGTTAAGGTACGATATAGGTTAGGTTAAGATACGATATAGGTTAGGTTAAGATACGATATAGGTTAGGTTAAGATACGATATAGGTTAGGTTAAGATACGATATAGGTTAGGTTAAGATACGATATAGGTTAGGTTAAGATACGATATAGGTTAGGTTACGGCGCAACATAGGTTAGGTTACGGCGCAACATAGGTTAGGTTACGGCGCAACATAGGTTAGGTTACGGCGCAACATAGGTTAGGTTACGGCGCAACATAGGTTAGGTTACGGCGCAACATAGGTTAGGTTACGGCGCAACATAGGTTAGGTTACGGCGCAACATAGGTTAGGTTACGGCGCAACATAGGTTAGGTTACGGCGCAACATAGGTTAGGTTACGGCGCAACATAGGTTAGGTTACGGCGCAACATAGGTTAGGTTACGGCGCAACATAGGTTAGGTTACGGCGCAACATAGGTTAGGTTACGGCGCAACATAGGTTAGGTTACGGCGCAACATAGGTTAGGTTACGGCGCAACATAGGTTAGGTTACGGCGCAACATAGGTTAGGTTACGGCGCAACATAGGTTAGGTTAAGGCGCAACATAGGTTAGGTTAAGGCGCAACATAGGTTAGGTTAAGGCGCAACATAGGTTAGGTTACGGCGCAACATAGGTTAGGTTACGGCGCAACATAGGTTAGGTTAAGGCGCAACATAGGTTAGGTTAAGGCGCAACATAGGTTAGGTTAAGGCGCAACATAGGTTAGGTTAAGGCGCAACATAGGTTAGGTTAAGGCGCAACATAGGTTAGGTTAAGGCGCAACATAGGTTAGGTTAAGGCGCAATATAGGTTAGGTTAAGGCGCAATATAGGTTAGGTTAAGGCGCAATGTAGGTTAGGTTAAGGCGCAATGTAGGTTAGGTTAAGGCGCAATGTAGGTTAGGTTAAGGCGCAATATAGGTTAGGTTAAGGCGCAATATAGGTTAGGTTAAGGCGCAATATAGGTTAGGTTAAGGCGCAATATAGGTTAGGTTAAGGCGCAATATAGGTTAGGTTAAGGCGCAATGTAGGTTAGGTTAAGGCGCAATATAGGTTAGGTTAAGGCGCAATATAGGTTAGGTTAAGGCGCAATATAGGTTAGGTTAAGGCGCAATATAGGTTAGGTTAAGGCGCAATATAGGTTAGGTTAAGGCGCAATATAGGTTAGGTTAAGGCGCAATATAGGTTAGGTTAAGGCGCAATATAGGTTAGGTTAAGGCGCAATATAGGTTAGGTTAAGGCGCAATATAGGTTAGGTTAAGGCGCAATATAGGTTAGGTTAAGGCGCAATATAGGTTAGGTTAAGGTGCAATATAGGTTAGGTTAAGGAGCAATATAGGTTAGGTTAAGTTACAATAGAGGTTAGGTTAAGGCGCAATATAGGTTAGGTTAAGGTACAATATAGGTTAGGTTAAGGTACCGTATAGGTTAGGTTAAGGTACCGTATAGGTTAGGTTAAGGTACAGTATAGTTTAGGTTAAGGTACAGTATAGTTTAGGTTAAGGTACACATTGTTGTAAGGAAAGGTGTAATGGGGGGGGGGGGGGCGGCCGGTCGGTTTGTTGATTGTGATTATAGTAAGTGGATGCCTGCGGCATCATCTGATTTGCCACGTCAGGATACACCTTTGGCTCATGACAGGCGGCGCTCCGATTCCATGCTTGTGGGAGACCTGTGTCTTTCATTCCTGCCATTGTTTGTGTGCTGTGAGAGGAGGCAGTATTGTGATGTTGGGTGCACCCCTGTGTAGGACATGTGTGGGTGTTGGTGGCTTAGCTGAGCAATGGTGGTTGTCGGGAGGGTGGGATATTCCGTTTTCTGAGTGGACCTCCCAGTCTGGTTATGACAGTGTGGATTGTCTCATGTGGCGGAGAGGATGCACTGGGTGTTGTTCCACGCTGGTGCTTACATATTGTCTGTGTGCGTGTTACAGGCGGAGAGTAGTGCGTGATAAGAGTGTGTGGCTGACGTGTGGTTGTGATTGTGAGCAGAGTCTTTCAGCATGTATACGGACAGTTGTATATATTATCTGTATTCTGATGGGTCTATCTATTACTAATCAGCGCCATGTATACGTTTAATCCGGTTCCAGTCGAAACTGTTGTATCTCTGTACATTAGTGCCACGGCGAGCGCGCTATGTAGCTACTCGTCTCGGCAGCTTCCACCGGTGTATGGCAAATGATTATAAGCAATGAGTCGAGTCGTCAATACCGATAGTGTGACGTCACATGTCTGGGGTGGGGGACGCTGCGCCCTTCCGGTGGGTCATGGCCTAGAAAGACGCTCCCCACGCAGGGGGGCTTGGACTGTCATAAACTCTTCCGAGTAATATACTTGCCGTACGTTTTTGCGACTGCGAGTGCAACGCCCACCGGTACCGACATGGATGGAGCGCCTTCTAGCTGACCGCTCAGCATCGGCATTCGTACAGAGAGCAACGCGATCGCGTCTCTAGCTCGTAACTGGTACAGCTCGCAGCTCATGTATAGGGACAGCGGGAATGTCGCATATTGGACATAACTCTTCATGAAACGCAAGTTATAGGGGTGGATTGCACATTGCGACTGCGGGAAAAGTCCGCCGTTCATCCGCTGGAGTTGCGAGTTCGGCGGTTGGGGTGGGGCGCCGGTGGAGTGATTGCCGGTCGACGATTTCGTGCGGCAGAGGCGCTGGCGTTGGGGTGCTGTGGTCGACAGAGGACGCAGGCTTTGTGGGTGGGGTCGAAAGATGGGCACTGTGGGCCCATCGCTGTCTTAGTCGGCTTGG
>NW_026047387.1:282500-285000 GCF_023864345.2 Schistocerca serialis cubense
TCGGGCGGCGTGCCCCGCCCCAGACCAATGACTCGATCCAGGGCAGAGAAACGCTGGGCGGAAGCAGGTAGCCCCGCCAGATGCTCCCAGATGGCGGCGTCAGTCGGCCCCTCCGGCGGCGGCCCGGTGGTGTCGGCCGCGAAGTCCTCGGCTGCGTCGACGGGCGGCGCAGCGGCCTCGCCCGCGTCAGGCAGCGAGCTCGCTGCTCCACGGCGGGACGCCGGCTCTTCACCCCGACCGATCTCAAGTGCCTCCATGAATTGGCGGACAAGCTGCTTGTGGGCAGCTTGCCGCCGTCGGCACTTGATTGCCTCAAGCGTTCGGTCGGGGAACATCCTGGTAAGTTCTTGATTTACAAAGAAGAACCGGGCGTCCCTCTCCAGGAACAGTTCGGCCTCTGCCTTGGCGAGCGACAGGACTTCTTCCTCCGTCCACCTCGCGCGATGCCTCTCCGTCACGATCTCAGCGTTGGCGGCCGCAGGGTGTTGGCGGCGGCGATGGACCCCGAGACCGTTCTTCGTGGTAAAAGTGCGGTGGCACTCACTGCAAGCAAAGGGAGCTACACAAACTATCGCATTTTCGTTACGGCCGGTTGGCCGGATAGGTGCTGGGGTAGCTGGGGTGGCACCTTCAGCGGAAGGGCCACCATCTCTTGTTTCTTGTCGGCTGCCCCCAACTATAAAGGGATAATGCGAGGGGGGGCTGGTAACCCCCCCAAGCCCCTGGTGCGGTCTTCCACTCTGCGAAAATCAGCGGGCCCACGAGAAGGGGAGAAGACCGCAGGAGAGGAGAGGCTAAGAGGGCTAGGCCCATGTATTGCGCATCACTCTCCCTGTAACTATAACCCAAGGAAGGCACCTCGCAGCAGCAGCACGACTACATCAAGACCGCACTTCGAAAAGCCAAGTCCGGACGCAGCCACACCGCCGCCACTTGGCCAGATTAAGAGAAGTCATAGTTAACTCACGCCGTTTACCCGCGCCTTGCTTGAATTTCTTCAACGTTGACATTCAAAGAGCACTGGGCAGGAATCGCTTTTGGACGGAGGCTGGATACTGAACGGGGTACCCCCCACAAGCACCAGCCACACGACCCGACCCCTGGAAGCCCCAGTTAACGAGTAGACGTGAGTGTCACCGTACCACAGCAGGGTGGTCACCGACGAGAACCGCCAGATCGCTTACCCAGCCGGACCTGTGGGACGACTTTCGTGTTACGCCCGAACCCCAGGCGGCAGGGACACTAGGGACGCGGCGGAAAGAACAACGCCGCCACCTAGTGTGGGACTAGTCACCGGGGACGACACCCGGCGGCCGCCAGAAATGAGGGCGCAGGCTTTCGGCACTGATATATGAAAATGGGCCGGTCGCCAAACGCACCACAAAAACCTACCGGGCGGCCGCCACGGAAACAATAGCCACAGGACCTGCGTCCCAGGTGCAGTGAGAAAGGTTAGAACCACCAGTCTCGGTCGCACCTATGCCCCTCCGTGAAGCGGTTACTGTGCGGGTGTACCCGATGGGTTAATGACCAGTCACCCTGAAGGGGATACCTGGACGGCGCCCGAATGAAGTCCAATGTAGTGGAAATCACAGGGCGTCAACACCCGCTAGGGCCATCGCAATGCTTTGTTTTAATTAGACAGTCGGATTCCCCCAGTCCGTGCCAGTTCTGAGTTGATCGTTGAATGGCGGCCGAAGAGAATCCGCGCACCCGCGCGCCCCCGGAGGAGCACGCTAAGGCGGACGCGGCCTCGCAGCAAGGAAGATCCGTGGGAGGCCAAGGCACGGGACCGAGCTCGGATCCTGCACGCAGGTTGAAGCACCGGGGCGCGAACGCCGCGCAGGCGCGCGCATCCTGCACCGCCGGCCAGCACGAGGCCAACCAACGGCGAGAGCAGACCACGCCCGCGCTAAACGCCCGCACTTACCGGCACCCCTACGGCACTCACCTCGCCCAGGCCCGGCACGTTAGCGCTGACCCACTTCCCGACCAAGCCCGACACGCCCCGATCCTCAGAGCCAATCCTTATCCCGAAGTTACGGATCCAATTTGCCGACTTCCCTTACCTACATTATTCTATCGACTAGAGGCTCTTCACCTTGGAGACCTGCTGCGGATATGGGTACGAACCGGCGCGACACCTCCACGTGGCCCTCTCCCGGATTTTCAAGGTCCGAGGGGAAGATCGGGACACCGCCGCAACTGCGGTGCTCTTCGCGTTCCAAACCCTATCTCCCTGCTAGAGGATTCCAGGGAACTCGAACGCTCATGCAGAAAAGAAAACTCTTCCCCGATCTCCCGACGGCGTCTCCGGGTCCTTTTGGGTTACCCCGACGAGCATCTCTAAAAGAGGGGCCCGACTTGTATCGGTTCCGCTGCCGGGTTCCGGAATAGGAACCGGATTCCCTTTCGCCCAACGGGGGCCAGCACAAAGTGCATCATGCTATGACGGCCCCCATCAACATCGGATTTCTCCTAGGGCTTAGGATCGACTGAC
>NW_026047387.1:290000-292500 GCF_023864345.2 Schistocerca serialis cubense
GGGCGGCGGCGCATCCTCAGCGCACACAGTCCTCAATCGGACCAGCACACTGCAGATGTCCACCGCGCTTCGCACCGGGCCCGCGAGGACCTACTTTGGCCGCACGGCGCCGCGTGCAGGGTGCGCCGGCGCGCAGCTGCGCCGCCTGCCGCCTCCGTCGGCCGGCGCGCCTGCCAGTGGCCGCCCCCACCAGCCGGCTGTAGCGCGTGCGCCCACGCACCGCGCGGCCAGCACGCCGGGAGGCCCCCCCTCACCGGCCGGGGCCGGTCCCACCCAGCCACCGCCGCGTATCGCTTCACACCCACATGCCATTCACGTTCGTGGGCATGGTGGGTATCGCTGAAACAACCGGTTGGTAGCTCAACCGATCGTCGCCATCACTGATTCACCTCTAGCGAGAACAACCGCACCACAACGGTTTACCAGTTGTTCATTTGCGTAACGTCACCAGCAAACGTAGGCGTCCATCGCCATTTGCAAATTCAACGATTGTTGCATGCCTGTGTCAGGTGTCACGACACACTATGTCTGCCCACATACACGCAACAACATGTGCACGCTTCGCAAACACGTGGAAGGTGGCCCCCGTACGTATGCGATGTCCATTGCGCGAACGACTGTCAACCGGCCTCTGTCGCATGTCGCAGATGTGGAACGCAGTGCACCATGCTATCACGGTGTGTGAGAAGAGACGACAACGTCTGACAACACGCGCCACTACATCAACAGACGGCTCATGCTGATCGCCATCCAGGGCATACCACACTGCAATCCAGCTCTTATAGGGAGACGACACGTAGCTGCGTGCACAACATTTGGACCGCATGGTTCGCCGTTGTTGGCGCAGTCGTTGTACGGTCACATGTACCACGATGTATCATTCAGTACATGAGGACCAATGTGCAGTACAGTGTGTGATTTGGACGTACAATATCAGCGGACAGTTGACACAGGCCATACCACAGCGTAGGCTAAGTGCTTCGCCATGCGAATGCCAATGAACAACTGCGAATGCCAATGAACAACTGCAAAGGGCATTGAGCATGTACGTCCTGCTGCCATCCACATTACAGTGTATAGCTGCAAGGTGTTTAACATGAAGCGATACACTGGGGACCGGGCAGTGCGAGTAGCAAACTATATTGCGGGGGTTGCAGTTAGGCAACACTACACTAATTTAACGCGTCGTATGACAATTACAGAGCAGGTTAAGGCCCAACGTGTGTTGGGTTAAGGCCCAACGTGTGTTGGGTTAAGGCCCAACGTGTGTTGGGTTAAGGCCCAACGTGTGTTGGGTTAAGGCCCAACGTGTGTTGGGTTAAGGCCCAACGTGTGTTGGGTTAAGGCCCAACGTGTGTTGGGTTAAGGCCCAACGTGTGTTGGGTTAAGGCCCAACGTGTGTTGGGTTAAGGCCCAACGTGTGTTGGGTTAAGGCCCAACGTGTGTTGGGTTAAGGCCCAACGTGTGTTGGGTTAAGGCCCAACGTGTGTTGGGTTAAGGCCCAACGTGTGTTGGGTTAAGGCCCAACGTGTGTTGGGTTAAGGCCCAACGTGTGTTGGGTTACAGCGCAATATGGGTTACGTTAAGGGGCAATATAGGTTAGGTTAAGGTACGATATAGGTTAGGTTAAGATACGATATAGGTTAGGTTAAGATACGATATAGGTTAGGTTAAGATACGATATAGGTTAGGTTAAGATACGATATAGGTTAGGTTAAGATACGATATAGGTTAGGTTAAGATACGATATAGGTTAGGTTACGGCGCAACATAGGTTAGGTTACGGCGCAACATAGGTTAGGTTACGGCGCAACATAGGTTAGGTTACGGCGCAACATAGGTTAGGTTACGGCGCAACATAGGTTAGGTTACGGCGCAACATAGGTTAGGTTACGGCGCAACATAGGTTAGGTTACGGCGCAACATAGGTTAGGTTACGGCGCAACATAGGTTAGGTTACGGCGCAACATAGGTTAGGTTACGGCGCAACATAGGTTAGGTTACGGCGCAACATAGGTTAGGTTACGGCGCAACATAGGTTAGGTTACGGCGCAACATAGGTTAGGTTACGGCGCAACATAGGTTAGGTTACGGCGCAACATAGGTTAGGTTACGGCGCAACATAGGTTAGGTTACGGCGCAACATAGGTTAGGTTACGGCGCAACATAGGTTAGGTTAAGGCGCAACATAGGTTAGGTTAAGGCGCAACATAGGTTAGGTTAAGGCGCAACATAGGTTAGGTTACGGCGCAACATAGGTTAGGTTACGGCGCAACATAGGTTAGGTTAAGGCGCAACATAGGTTAGGTTAAGGCGCAACATAGGTTAGGTTAAGGCGCAACATAGGTTAGGTTAAGGCGCAACATAGGTTAGGTTAAGGCGCAACATAGGTTAGGTTAAGGCGCAACATAGGTTAGGTTAAGGCGCAATATAGGTTAGGTTAAGGCGCAATGTAGGTTAGGTTAAGGCGCAATGTAGGTTAGGTTAAGGCGCAATGTAG
>NW_026047387.1:302500-305000 GCF_023864345.2 Schistocerca serialis cubense
AGAACCGCAGAGGCGACCGAGCAGCAGACGGCGTCGCGGCGCCGAGCGCCGGGCGGCGGCGCATCCTCAGCGCACACAGTCCTCAATCGGACCAGCACACTGCAGATGTCCACCGCGCTTCGCACCGGGCCCGCGAGGACCTACTTTGGCCGCACGGCGCCGCGTGCAGGGTGCGCCGGCGCGCAGCTGCGCCGCCTGCCGCCTCCGTCGGCCGGCGCGCCTGCCAGTGGCCGCCCCCACCAGCCGGCTGTAGCGCGTGCGCCCACGCACCGCGCGGCCAGCACGCCGGGAGGCCCCCCCTCACCGGCCGGGGCCGGTCCCACCCAGCCACCGCCGCGTATCGCTTCACACCCACATGCCATTCACGTTCGTGGGCATGGTGGGTATCGCTGAAACAACCGGTTGGTAGCTCAACCGATCGTCGCCATCACTGATTCACCTCTAGCGAGAACAACCGCACCACAACGGTTTACCAGTTGTTCATTTGCGTAACGTCACCAGCAAACGTAGGCGTCCATCGCCATTTGCAAATTCAACGATTGTTGCATGCCTGTGTCAGGTGTCACGACACACTATGTCTGCCCACATACACGCAACAACATGTGCACGCTTCGCAAACACGTGGAAGGTGGCCCCCGTACGTATGCGATGTCCATTGCGCGAACGACTGTCAACCGGCCTCTGTCGCATGTCGCAGATGTGGAACGCAGTGCACCATGCTATCACGGTGTGTGAGAAGAGACGACAACGTCTGACAACACGCGCCACTACATCAACAGACGGCTCATGCTGATCGCCATCCAGGGCATACCACACTGCAATCCAGCTCTTATAGGGAGACGACACGTAGCTGCGTGCACAACATTTGGACCGCATGGTTCGCCGTTGTTGGCGCAGTCGTTGTACGGTCACATGTACCACGATGTATCATTCAGTACATGAGGACCAATGTGCAGTACAGTGTGTGATTTGGACGTACAATATCAGCGGACAGTTGACACAGGCCATACCACAGCGTAGGCTAAGTGCTTCGCCATGCGAATGCCAATGAACAACTGCGAATGCCAATGAACAACTGCAAAGGGCATTGAGCATGTACGTCCTGCTGCCATCCACATTACAGTGTATAGCTGCAAGGTGTTTAACATGAAGCGATACACTGGGGACCGGGCAGTGCGAGTAGCAAACTATATTGCGGGGGTTGCAGTTAGGCAACACTACACTAATTTAACGCGTCGTATGACAATTACAGAGCAGGTTAAGGCCCAACGTGTGTTGGGTTAAGGCCCAACGTGTGTTGGGTTAAGGCCCAACGTGTGTTGGGTTAAGGCCCAACGTGTGTTGGGTTAAGGCCCAACGTGTGTTGGGTTAAGGCCCAACGTGTGTTGGGTTAAGGCCCAACGTGTGTTGGGTTAAGGCCCAACGTGTGTTGGGTTAAGGCCCAACGTGTGTTGGGTTAAGGCCCAACGTGTGTTGGGTTAAGGCCCAACGTGTGTTGGGTTAAGGCCCAACGTGTGTTGGGTTAAGGCCCAACGTGTGTTGGGTTAAGGCCCAACGTGTGTTGGGTTACAGCGCAATATGGGTTACGTTAAGGGGCAATATAGGTTAGGTTAAGGTACGATATAGGTTAGGTTAAGATACGATATAGGTTAGGTTAAGATACGATATAGGTTAGGTTAAGATACGATATAGGTTAGGTTAAGATACGATATAGGTTAGGTTAAGATACGATATAGGTTAGGTTACGGCGCAACATAGGTTAGGTTACGGCGCAACATAGGTTAGGTTACGGCGCAACATAGGTTAGGTTACGGCGCAACATAGGTTAGGTTACGGCGCAACATAGGTTAGGTTACGGCGCAACATAGGTTAGGTTACGGCGCAACATAGGTTAGGTTACGGCGCAACATAGGTTAGGTTACGGCGCAACATAGGTTAGGTTACGGCGCAACATAAGTTAGGTTACGGCGCAACATAGGTTAGGTTACGGCGCAACATAGGTTAGGTTACGGCGCAACATAGGTTAGGTTACGGCGCAACATAGGTTAGGTTACGGCGCAACATAGGTTAGGTTACGGCGCAACATAGGTTAGGTTACGGCGCAACATAGGTTAGGTTACGGCGCAACATAGGTTAGGTTACGGCGCAACATAGGTTAGGTTACGGCGCAACATAGGTTAGGTTACGGCGCAACATAGGTTAGGTTACGGCGCAACATAGGTTAGGTTACGGCGCAACATAGGTTAGGTTACGGCGCAACATAGGTTAGGTTACGGCGCAACATAGGTTAGGTTACGGCGCAACATAGGTTAGGTTACGGCGCAACATAGGTTAGGTTACGGCGCAACATAGGTTAGGTTACGGCGCAACATAGGTTAGGTTACGGCGCAACATAGGTTAGGTTACGGCGCAACATAGGTTAGGTTACGGCGCAACATAGGTTAGGTTACGGCGCAACATAGGTTAGGTTACGGCGCAACATAGGTTAGGTTACGGCGCA
>NW_026047387.1:315000-317500 GCF_023864345.2 Schistocerca serialis cubense
ACACCTCGAAACCCTCTCAGGTCCCGGCGGCGCGCAGCGCCGTCCTAAGTACTTGGTCGGGTTCGAGAGAGGCGCAATCGCCCGGAGTTTGGCGAGTAGACGCTTTAGGTGCGACCACCCGTGCTCCCAACTGAGCTTGCCGCTGCCGACAGAGGCCCGGGAGCGTGCTGTCGTGGCATTGCCGGCGGGAGACAACACGCGCCACCTACGGTGACCGGCAGCTCCAACGCCAGCGCCACAGAAGGACAAAAGCCCCACTTGGGTGCCGAAGCGAACTCTCCCAGCACAGCGCACGCGCCAACACGTCCGCACAGCTGCGATACAAACCACCTGCGAGAACCGCAGAGGCGACCGAGCAGCAGACGGCGTCGCGGCGCCGAGCGCCGGGCGGCGGCGCATCCTCAGCGCACACAGTCCTCAATCGGACCAGCACACTGCAGATGTCCACCGCGCTTCGCACCGGGCCCGCGAGGACCTACTTTGGCCGCACGGCGCCGCGTGCAGGGTGCGCCGGCGCGCAGCTGCGCCGCCTGCCGCCTCCGTCGGCCGGCGCGCCTGCCAGTGGCCGCCCCCACCAGCCGGCTGTAGCGCGTGCGCCCACGCACCGCGCGGCCAGCACGCCGGGAGGCCCCCCCTCACCGGCCGGGGCCGGTCCCACCCAGCCACCGCCGCGTATCGCTTCACACCCACATGCCATTCACGTTCGTGGGCATGGTGGGTATCGCTGAAACAACCGGTTGGTAGCTCAACCGATCGTCGCCATCACTGATTCACCTCTAGCGAGAACAACCGCACCACAACGGTTTACCAGTTGTTCATTTGCGTAACGTCACCAGCAAACGTAGGCGTCCATCGCCATTTGCAAATTCAGCGATTGTTGCATGCCTGTGTCAGGTGTCACGACACACTATGTCTGCCCACATACACGCAACAACATGTGCACGCTTCGCAAACACGTGGAAGGTGGCCCCCGTACGTATGCGATGTCCATTGCGCGAACGACTGTCAACCGGCCTCTGTCGCATGTCGCAGATGTGGAACGCAGTGCACCATGCTATCACGGTGTGTGAGAAGAGACGACAACGTCTGACAACACGCGCCACTACATCAACAGACGGCTCATGCTGATCGCCATCCAGGGCATACCACACTGCAATCCAGCTCTTATAGGGAGACGACACGTAGCTGCGTGCACAACATTTGGACCGCATGGTTCGCCGTTGTTGGCGCAGTCGTTGTACGGTCACATGTACCACGATGTATCATTCAGTACATGAGGACCAATGTGCAGTACAGTGTGTGATTTGGACGTACAATATCAGCGGACAGTTGACACAGGCCATACCACAGCGTAGGCTAAGTGCTTCGCCATGCGAATGCCAATGAACAACTGCGAATGCCAATGAACAACTGCAAAGGGCATTGAGCATGTACGTCCTGCTGCCATCCACATTACAGTGTATAGCTGCAAGGTGTTTAACATGAAGCGATACACTGGGGACCGGGCAGTGCGAGTAGCAAACTATATTGCGGGGGTTGCAGTTAGGCAACACTACACTAATTTAACGCGTCGTATGACAATTACAGAGCAGGTTAAGGCCCAACGTGTGTTGGGTTAAGGCCCAACGTGTGTTGGGTTAAGGCCCAACGTGTGTTGGGTTAAGGCCCAACGTGTGTTGGGTTAAGGCCCAACGTGTGTTGGGTTAAGGCCCAACGTGTGTTGGGTTAAGGCCCAACGTGTGTTGGGTTAAGGCCCAACGTGTGTTGGGTTAAGGCCCAACGTGTGTTGGGTTAAGGCCCAACGTGTGTTGGGTTAAGGCCCAACGTGTGTTGGGTTAAGGCCCAACGTGTGTTGGGTTACAGCGCAATATGGGTTACGTTAAGGGGCAATATAGGTTAGGTTAAGGTACGATATAGGTTAGGTTAAGATACGATATAGGTTAGGTTAAGATACGATATAGGTTAGGTTAAGATACGATATAGGTTAGGTTAAGATACGATATAGGTTAGGTTAAGATACGATATAGGTTAGGTTACGGCGCAACATAGGTTAGGTTACGGCGCAACATAGGTTAGGTTACGGCGCAACATAGGTTAGGTTACGGCGCAACATAGGTTAGGTTACGGCGCAACATAGGTTAGGTTACGGCGCAACATAGGTTAGGTTACGGCGCAACATAGGTTAGGTTACGGCGCAACATAGGTTAGGTTACGGCGCAACATAGGTTAGGTTACGGCGCAACATAGGTTAGGTTACGGCGCAACATAGGTTAGGTTACGGCGCAACATAGGTTAGGTTACGGCGCAACATAGGTTAGGTTACGGCGCAACATAGGTTAGGTTACGGCGCAACATAGGTTAGGTTACGGCGCAACATAGGTTAGGTTACGGCGCAACATAGGTTAGGTTAAGGCGCAACATAGGTTAGGTTAAGGCGCAACATAGGTTAGGTTAAGGCGCAACATAGGTTAGGTTACGGCGCAACATAGGTTAGGTTACG
>NW_026047387.1:327500-330850 GCF_023864345.2 Schistocerca serialis cubense
CCTAAGTACTTGGTCGGGTTCGAGAGAGGCGCAATCGCCCGGAGTTTGGCGAGTAGACGCTTTAGGTGCGACCACCCGTGCTCCCAACTGAGCTTGCCGCTGCCGACAGAGGCCCGGGAGCGTGCTGTCGTGGCATTGCCGGCGGGAGACAACACGCGCCACCTACGGTGACCGGCAGCTCCAACGCCAGCGCCACAGAAGGACAAAAGCCCCACTTAGGTGCCGAAGCGAACTCTCCCAGCACAGCGCACGCGCCAACACGTCCGCACAGCTGCGATACAAACCACCTGCGAGAACCGCAGAGGCGACCGAGCAGCAGACGGCGTCGCGGCGCCGAGCGCCGGGCGGCGGCGCATCCTCAGCGCACACAGTCCTCAATCGGACCAGCACACTGCAGATGTCCACCGCGCTTCGCACCGGGCCCGCGAGGACCTACTTTGGCCGCACGGCGCCGCGTGCAGGGTGCGCCGGCGCGCAGCTGCGCCGCCTGCCGCCTCCGTCGGCCGGCGCGCCTGCCAGTGGCCGCCCCCACCAGCCGGCTGTAGCGCGTGCGCCCACGCACCGCGCGGCCAGCACGCCGGGAGGCCCCCCCTCACCGGCCGGGGCCGGTCCCACCCAGCCACCGCCGCGTATCGCTTCACACCCACATGCCATTCACGTTCGTGGGCATGGTGGGTATCGCTGAAACAACCGGTTGGTAGCTCAACCGATCGTCGCCATCACTGATTCACCTCTAGCGAGAACAACCGCACCACAACGGTTTACCAGTTGTTCATTTGCGTAACGTCACCAGCAAACGTAGGCGTCCATCGCCATTTGCAAATTCAACGATTGTTGCATGCCTGTGTCAGGTGTCACGACACACTATGTCTGCCCACATACACGCAACAACATGTGCACGCTTCGCAAACACGTGGAAGGTGGCCCCCGTACGTATGCGATGTCCATTGCGCGAACGACTGTCAACCGGCCTCTGTCGCATGTCGCAGATGTGGAACGCAGTGCACCATGCTATCACGGTGTGTGAGAAGAGACGACAACGTCTGACAACACGCGCCACTACATCAACAGACGGCTCATGCTGATCGCCATCCAGGGCATACCACACTGCAATCCAGCTCTTATAGGGAGACGACACGTAGCTGCGTGCACAACATTTGGACCGCATGGTTCGCCGTTGTTGGCGCAGTCGTTGTACGGTCACATGTACCACGATGTATCATTCAGTACATGAGGACCAATGTGCAGTACAGTGTGTGATTTGGACGTACAATATCAGCGGACAGTTGACACAGGCCATACCACAGCGTAGGCTAAGTGCTTCGCCATGCGAATGCCAATGAACAACTGCGAATGCCAATGAACAACTGCAAAGGGCATTGAGCATGTACGTCCTGCTGCCATCCACATTACAGTGTATAGCTGCAAGGTGTTTAACATGAAGCGATACACTGGGGACCGGGCAGTGCGAGTAGCAAACTATATTGCGGGGGTTGCAGTTAGGCAACACTACACTAATTTAACGCGTCGTATGACAATTACAGAGCAGGTTAAGGCCCAACGTGTGTTGGGTTAAGGCCCAACGTGTGTTGGGTTAAGGCCCAACGTGTGTTGGGTTAAGGCCCAACGTGTGTTGGGTTAAGGCCCAACGTGTGTTGGGTTAAGGCCCAACGTGTGTTGGGTTAAGGCCCAACGTGTGTTGGGTTAAGGCCCAACGTGTGTTGGGTTAAGGCCCAACGTGTGTTGGGTTAAGGCCCAACGTGTGTTGGGTTAAGGCCCAACGTGTGTTGGGTTAAGGCCCAACGTGTGTTGGGTTAAGGCCCAACGTGTGTTGGGTTAAGGCCCAACGTGTGTTGGGTTACAGCGCAATATGGGTTACGTTAAGGGGCAATATAGGTTAGGTTAAGGTACGATATAGGTTAGGTTAAGATACGATATAGGTTAGGTTAAGATACGATATAGGTTAGGTTAAGATACGATATAGGTTAGGTTAAGATACGATATAGGTTAGGTTAAGATACGATATAGGTTAGGTTACGGCGCAACATAGGTTAGGTTACGGCGCAACATAGGTTAGGTTACGGCGCAACATAGGTTAGGTTACGGCGCAACATAGGTTAGGTTACGGCGCAACATAGGTTAGGTTACGGCGCAACATAGGTTAGGTTACGGCGCAACATAGGTTAGGTTACGGCGCAACATAGGTTAGGTTACGGCGCAACATAGGTTAGGTTACGGCGCAACATAGGTTAGGTTACGGCGCAACATAGGTTAGGTTACGGCGCAACATAGGTTAGGTTACGGCGCAACATAGGTTAGGTTACGGCGCAACATAGGTTAGGTTACGGCGCAACATAGGTTAGGTTACGGCGCAACATAGGTTAGGTTACGGCGCAACATAGGTTAGGTTACGGCGCAACATAGGTTAGGTTACGGCGCAACATAGGTTAGGTTAAGGCGCAACATAGGTTAGGTTAAGGCGCAACATAGGTTAGGTTACGGCGCAACATAGGTTAGGTTACGGCGCAACATAGGTTAGGTTAAGGCGCAACATAGGTTAGGTTAAGGCGCAACATAGGTTAGGTTAAGGCGCAACATAGGTTAGGTTAAGGCGCAACATAGGTTAGGTTAAGGCGCAACATAGGTTAGGTTAAGGCGCAATATAGGTTAGGTTAAGGCGCAATATAGGTTAGGTTAAGGCGCAATGTAGGTTAGGTTAAGGCGCAATGTAGGTTAGGTTAAGGCGCAATGTAGGTTAGGTTAAGGCGCAATATAGGTTAGGTTAAGGCGCAATATAGGTTAGGTTAAGGCGCAATATAGGTTAGGTTAAGGCGCAATATAGGTTAGGTTAAGGCGCAATATAGGTTAGGTTAAGGCGCAATGTAGGTTAGGTTAAGGCGCAATATAGGTTAGGTTAAGGCGCAATATAGGTTAGGTTAAGGCGCAATATAGGTTAGGTTAAGGCGCAATATAGGTTAGGTTAAGGCGCAATATAGGTTAGGTTAAGGCGCAATATAGGTTAGGTTAAGGCGCAATATAGGTTAGGTTAAGGCGCAATATAGGTTAGGTTAAGGTGCAATATAGGTTAGGTTAAGGTGCAATATAGGTTAGGTTAAGGAGCAATATAGGTTAGGTTAAGTTACAATAGAGGTTAGGTTAAGGCGCAATATAGGTTAGGTTAAGGTACAATATAGGTTAGGTTAAGGTACCGTATAGGTTAGGTTAAGGTACAGTATAGGTTAGGTTAAGGTACAGTATAGTTTAGGTTAAGGTACAGTATAGTTTAGGTTAAGGTACACATTGTTGTAAGGAAAGGTGTAATGGGGGGGGGGGGGGCGGCCGGTCGGTTT
>NW_026047388.1:0-10000 GCF_023864345.2 Schistocerca serialis cubense
TTATCAACTGTCGATGGTAGGTTCTGCGCCTACCATGGTTGTAACGGGTAACGGGGAATCAGGGTTCGATTCCGGAGAGGGAGCCTGAGAAACGGCTACCACATCCAAGGAAGGCAGCAGGCGCGCAAATTACCCACTCCCGGCACGGGGAGGTAGTGACGAAAAATAACGATACGGGACTCATCCGAGGCCCCGTAATCGGAATGAGTACACTTTAAATCCTTTAACGAGTATCTATTGGAGGGCAAGTCTGGTGCCAGCAGCCGCGGTAATTCCAGCTCCAATAGCGTATATTAAAGTTGTTGCGGTTAAAAAGCTCGTAGTTGGATTTGTGTCCCACGCTGTTGGTTCACCGCCCGTCGGTGTTTAACTGGCATGTATCGTGGGACGTCCTGCCGGTGGGGCGAGCTGAAGGCGTGCGACGCGCCTCGTGCGTGCTCGTGCGTCCCGAGGCGGACCCCGTTGCAATCCTACCAGGGTGCTCTTGAGTGAGTGTCTCGGTGGGCCGGCACGTTTACTTTGAACAAATTAGAGTGCTTAAAGCAGGCAAGCCCGCCTGAATACTGTGTGCATGGAATAATGGAATAGGACCTCGGTTCTATTTTGTTGGTTTTCGGAACCCGAGGTAATGATTAATAGGGACAGGCGGGGGCATTCGTATTGCGACGTTAGAGGTGAAATTCTTGGATCGTCGCAAGACGAACAGAAGCGAAAGCATTTGCCAAGTATGTTTTCATTAATCAAGAACGAAAGTTAGAGGTTCGAAGGCGATCAGATACCGCCCTAGTTCTAACCATAAACGATGCCAGCCAGCGATCCGCCGCAGTTCCTCCGATGACTCGGCGGGCAGCCTCCGGGAAACCAAAGCTTTTGGGTTCCGGGGGAAGTATGGTTGCAAAGCTGAAACTTAAAGGAATTGACGGAAGGGCACCACCAGGAGTGGAGCCTGCGGCTTAATTTGACTCAACACGGGAAACCTCACCAGGCCCGGACACCGGAAGGATTGACAGATTGATAGCTCTTTCTTGATTCGGTGGGTGGTGGTGCATGGCCGTTCTTAGTTGGTGGAGCGATTTGTCTGGTTAATTCCGATAACGAACGAGACTCTAGCCTGCTAACTAGTCGCGTGACATCCTTCGTGCTGTCAGCGATTACTTTTCTTCTTAGAGGGACAGGCGGCTTCTAGCCGCACGAGATTGAGCAATAACAGGTCTGTGATGCCCTTAGATGTTCTGGGCCGCACGCGCGCTACACTGAAGGAATCAGCGTGTCTTCCTAGGCCGAAAGGTCGGGGTAACCCGCTGAACCTCCTTCGTGCTAGGGATTGGGGCTTGCAATTGTTCCCCATGAACGAGGAATTCCCAGTAAGCGCGAGTCATAAGCTCGCGTTGATTACGTCCCTGCCCTTTGTACACACCGCCCGTCGCTACTACCGATTGAATGATTTAGTGAGGTCTTCGGACTGGTACGCGGCATTGACTCTGTCGTTGCCGATGCTACCGGAAAGATGACCAAACTTGATCATTTAGAGGAAGTAAAAGTCGTAACAAGGTTTCCGTAGGTGAACCTGCGGAAGGATCATTACCGACTAGACTGCATGTCTTTCGATGTGCGTGTCGTGTCGCGCAACACGCTACCTGTACGGCTCGCAGTAGCCGTGCGCCGCGTGCGGAACCACGCGTGCTTCTCAAAACTAACGCCAATGTTGTGTGGTACGAGCGCTGAAGCGCTGGAGCGGCTGGCCTGCGGCACCTGGCACCTGGCGCCTGGCGCCGGTTTTGAATGACTTTCGCCCGACTGCCTGTCCGCTCCGGTGTGGAGCCGTACGACGCCCATCGGCCGTGAGGCCGTTGGACACAGAACGCTTGAACAGGGGCCGCCACACGCCTACGTCCCGCCTATGCAACTGTCTTGAAAGAGACGGTGGAAACTAAGAAAAGATCACCCAGGACGGTGGATCACTCGGCTCGTGGGTCGATGAAGAACGCAGCAAATTGCGCGTCGACATGTGAACTGCAGGACACATGAACATCGACGTTTCGAACGCACATTGCGGTCCATGGATTCCGTTCCCGGGCCACGTCTGGCTGAGGGTCGGCTACGTATACTGAAGCGCGCGGCGTTTGCCCCGCTTCGCAGACCTGGGAGCGTCGCGGCCGCCTGTGGGGCCGGCCGCGCCTCCTTAAACGTGCGATGCGCGCCCGTCGCCTGGCGGTTCGCATACCGGTACTTACTCGGTAGCGTGCACAGCCGGCTGGCGGTGTGGCGTGCGACACCTCGTACAACGACCTCAGAGCAGGCGAGACTACCCGCTGAATTTAAGCATATTACTAAGCGGAGGAAAAGAAACTAACAAGGATTCCCCCAGTAGCGGCGAGCGAACAGGGAAGAGTCCAGCACCGAACCCCGCAGGCTGCCGCCTGTCGTGGCATGTGGTGTTTGGGAGGGTCCACTACCCCGACGCCTCGCGCCGAGCCCAAGTCCAACTTGAATGAGGCCACGGCCCGTAGAGGGTGCCAGGCCCGTAGCGGCCGGTGCGAGCGTCGGCGGGACCTCTCCTTCGAGTCGGGTTGCTTGAGAGTGCAGCTCCAAGTGGGTGGTAAACTCCATCTGAGACTAAATATGACCACGAGACCGATAGCGAACAAGTACCGTGAGGGAAAGTTGAAAAGAACTTTGAAGAGAGAGTTCAAAAGTACGTGAAACCGTTCTGGGGTAAACGTGAGAAGTCCGAAAGGTCGAACGGGTGAGATTCACGCCCATCCGGCCACTGGCCTCCGCCCTCGGCAGATGGGGCCGGCCGCCCGCGCGGAGCAATCCGCGGCGGGGTCGTGTCCGGTTGCCTTTCCACTCGCCGCGGGGTGGGGCCGTTCCGGTGTGCGGTGGGCCGCACTTCTCCCCTAGTAGGACGTCGCGACCCGCTGGGTGCCGGCCTACGGCCCGGGTGCGCAGCCTGTCCTTCCGCGGGCCTCGGTTCGCGTCTGTTGGGCAGAGCCCCGGTGTCCTGGCTGGCTGCCCGGCGGTATATCTGGAGGAGTCGATTCGCCCCTTTGGGCGCTCGGGCTCCCGGCAAGCGCGCGCGGTTCTTCCCGGATGACGGACCTACCTGGCCCGGCCCCGGACCCGCGCCGCTGTTGGCTCGGGATGCTCTCGGGCGGAATAATCGCTCCCGTCAGCGGCGCTTCAGCTTTGGACAATTTCACGACCCGTCTTGAAACACGGACCAAGGAGTCTAACATGTGCGCGAGTCATTGGGCTGTACGAAACCTAAAGGCGTAATGAAAGTGAAGGTCTCGCCTTGCGCGGGCCGAGGGAGGATGGGGCTTCCCCGCCCTTCACGGGGCGGCGGCCTCCGCACTCCCGGGGCGTCTCGTCCTCATTGCGAGGTGAGGCGCACCTAGAGCGTACACGTTGGGACCCGAAAGATGGTGAACTATGCCTGGCCAGGACGAAGTCAGGGGAAACCCTGATGGAGGTCCGTAGCGATTCTGACGTGCAAATCGATCGTCGGAGCTGGGTATAGGGGCGAAAGACTAATCGAACCATCTAGTAGCTGGTTCCCTCCGAAGTTTCCCTCAGGATAGCTGGTGCTCGTACGAGTCTCATCCGGTAAAGCGAATGATTAGAGGCCTTGGGGCCGAAACGACCTCAACCTATTCTCAAACTTTAAATGGGTGAGATCTCCGGCTTGCTTGATATGCTGAAGCCGCGAGCAAACGACTCGGATCGGAGTGCCAAGTGGGCCACTTTTGGTAAGCAGAACTGGCGCTGTGGGATGAACCAAACGCCGAGTTAAGGCGCCCGAATCGACGCTCATGGGAAACCATGAAAGGCGTTGGTTGCTTAAGACAGCAGGACGGTGGCCATGGAAGTCGGAATCCGCTAAGGAGTGTGTAACAACTCACCTGCCGAAGCAACTAGCCCTGAAAATGGATGGCGCTGAAGCGTCGTGCCTATACTCGGCCGTCAGTCTGGCAGTCATGGCCGGTCCTTGCGGCCGGCCGCGAAGCCCTGACGAGTAGGAGGGTCGCGGCGGTGGGCGCAGAAGGGTCTGGGCGTGAGCCTGCCTGGAGCCGCCGTCGGTGCAGATCTTGGTGGTAGTAGCAAATACTCCAGCGAGGCCCTGGAGGGCTGACGCGGAGAAGGGTTTCGTGTGAACAGCCGTTGCACACGAGTCAGTCGATCCTAAGCCCTAGGAGAAATCCGATGTTGATGGGGGCCGTCATAGCATGATGCACTTTGTGCTGGCCCCCGTTGGGCGAAAGGGAATCCGGTTCCTATTCCGGAACCCGGCAGCGGAACCGATACAAGTCGGGCCCCTCTTTTAGAGATGCTCGTCGGGGTAACCCAAAAGGACCCGGAGACGCCGTCGGGAGATCGGGGAAGAGTTTTCTTTTCTGCATGAGCGTTCGAGTTCCCTGGAATCCTCTAGCAGGGAGATAGGGTTTGGAACGCGAAGAGCACCGCAGTTGCGGCGGTGTCCCGATCTTCCCCTCGGACCTTGAAAATCCGGGAGAGGGCCACGTGGAGGTGTCGCGCCGGTTCGTACCCATATCCGCAGCAGGTCTCCAAGGTGAAGAGCCTCTAGTCGATAGAATAATGTAGGTAAGGGAAGTCGGCAAATTGGATCCGTAACTTCGGGATAAGGATTGGCTCTGAGGATCGGGGCGTGTCGGGCTTGGTCGGGAAGTGGGTCAGCGCTAACGTGCCGGGCCTGGGCGAGGTGAGTGCCGTAGGGGTGCCGGTAAGTGCGGGCGTTTAGCGCGGGCGTGGTCTGCTCTCGCCGTTGGTTGGCCTCGTGCTGGCCGGCGGTGCAGGATGCGCGCGCCTGCGCGGCGTTCGCGCCCCGGTGCTTCAACCTGCGTGCAGGATCCGAGCTCGGTCCCGTGCCTTGGCCTCCCACGGATCTTCCTTGCTGCGAGGCCGCGTCCGCCTTAGCGTGCTCCTCCGGGGGCGCGCGGGTGCGCGGATTCTCTTCGGCCGCCATTCAACGATCAACTCAGAACTGGCACGGACTGGGGGAATCCGACTGTCTAATTAAAACAAAGCATTGCGATGGCCCTAGCGGGTGTTGACGCAATGTGATTTCTGCCCAGTGCTCTGAATGTCAACGTGAAGAAATTCAAGCAAGCGCGGGTAAACGGCGGGAGTAACTATGACTCTCTTAAGGTAGCCAAATGCCTCGTCATCTAATTAGTGACGCGCATGAATGGATTAACGAGATTCCCGCTGTCCCTATCTACTCGCCGGGAAAGCGGTCTGCGTGGCGCCACCCGGGGGAGGTGTGTTGCCTCCCGATAACTGGGTTAAAAACCGCCAGGAGACCCTCTGATTCCCTGAAAGTTTTGCCTTCAGCAGGGCTCAGAGGAACCTGAGTGGGGCGGGGACCGTAATGTCCTATCCCGTGGCCTTGACGTGGCCCTGGCGCTCAGTACCCCCACAAGATGGGGCGAAGCTAACACGGGAAGGGCCGTCCATGCATGACGTTAAAAGGCTAGCCCTTAACTGGGTGCAACCCACACTGGTCCGCACTGGCCCACCGTGAATTATCAAAAGCGGTGGGTGAGACATGGTCGGTCATGATCCCCCGGTACGTGTGGAGACCCTCCGGGGAACGTAACTCGGGTTTGAGTGCCGCACCGTCTCGTTGATGTCAAACTCCACGTATAAGACCCGGACTGACTCCTTTAACACCTTCCGGGCTGCGTTGATAGGTGTGGGTTGTCGTTGTGTCAAGGCAGGACGTAAAACTCCCGTCCTGGCAGGACGTTAAATGCCCCCAACCCAAGCGAAAGCAAAGGGTGCATGGCGCAGGGGAAGCTGCGTTACGGGAGGCATAACAACTGTCTCTCCTGAGTTGAGCGCGGTGGCTGGGCGAGGGTATGAGGGTAAGTCTCACGACGATCCCGGAACCCTGCGGTCTGGCCACTGCAGTTCCTCACGTCATGGACGACGTTAAAAGTCCCCCAACCCAAGGTGAAAGCAAAGGGTGCATGGCGCAGGGGGAGCTGCGTAAACAAGGACACAACACCTGTCCTGATTTTCCCGCGGCTGTACTCGCTGGGGAGGGATCGTGGCCTGAGCCGGCAAAGGCTCAGCGCCATGTCGGGGACTTCGACATGCTCCGCCAAACCAGGGCGTGGTAACACGTCCCTGGCTAGGTTAGATGGGGCCAGACCCCCGAAAGTCTGGGGGACCGACCCAGCACCTGGGTAGGGCTGGGTCTAAGGCCTTAGGGTGGAAACTCGGCCTAGTAGGGGGCGAAGGCCGAGAGGTGAATCCGCCTCTCCGGAATGCGCTGGGCATTTGCCGGGGAGGGACGGGAGAAATCTCCAGTGGTACAGTCGTGGAAGGGGACTAGTGCGCTGGAAACGGCGCGCTAAACCCGGCAGCTCACAAAGCTCTTGGTCCAGGGGCGGGACTGGTGAGCGAGCTGCACTAAGCCTCCCCCCATGCCAGAAGAGCCGGTCCGGGGAAAGAGACGGGCTCTCAACTTTTTTGGTCTCTCTCAGAAATTATGGCGGTAAACACAGAGAGAGAGACTTCCGAGCGATGCGATGATAACGCAGACACTGAAATAAAGAGCGCAGCCGAAAGGCTAAAAGAAATAAACGCGCTACTAGTGACAGACAAAGGGAAGATGAGCAATGATAGGATTAACGAGATAAAGGATAAGTTGGCCTTGTGGGCAATAGCCCAAAGCCAACTAGAAGGAAGAATTAAAGAGTTGGAACGGCAAAACAAACAAATTACGACTGAAAGAACAAAGACATATGCCACAGTGGTGGCAGGAGGACCACAGAAACCACAAATAAACATGAAAGAGAGTATAGAAAAAGTGACAGCGAAGCAAGGAGTGGCATTATTTCTGAAACCAAAAGAAGGACAGAGTGTGAAAGAAGTGAAAGAAATATTTACGAGAGTAATAAACCCAACCAAGGCAAAAGTTAAAATAAATAAAGTAGTAATAGCTAAAAATGCAGTAATAGTGGAAACCCCCACACAGCAGGATAGGAACACTATAATGGGGCATAAAGACCTACAGAGATCTGTAATATGCGAAAAAACAAAGAAACGATGGCCATTAATGACCATATTTGATGTTTCGAACAGACTGACACCAGAAGAACTAACAGAATGTATTCACATGCAGAATTTCGAAGAAAAGATGAGCCTACAAGATTTTAAAAAGGAATTTAGACCGAAATTTAGGATGGGGAAAAAGGATAGAGATACGGGCCATCAAGTAGTTGAAGTTTCACCAACGTTAAGGAAAGAGCTTATACAAAGTGGAAGAATATATGTAGAATATAGTTCAGTGGCGGTCAAGGACTATTGTGTGGTACCCAGATGCCATAAATGCATGGATCTGGGCCACGTTCAGAAGTACTGTACTTGGGGTGACCCCACCTGTGGACACTGTGGAACAGATAACCACAACAAGAAAGAGTGCCCTGAAAAGAACAGGCCGGAAACATGTATACCATGTAATCGAAGAGGGAAAAGAAAATGTAGAGCACCAAACTCAAAAGAATGCCCCACATATCAGCTTTTACTAGGGAGATTAATACAAAGGACAGATTATGGAGAGTAAACCCCAAGAAAAAAGAAAGAAGCACAAATCACCTAGTAAGCAATTAAGGGATACACTAAGGGGCATAAAAATCAGGGAAGCAGTAGGGGCAAGGGAACAGGAGGCAAAAGGGACCACAGGCAAACAGCCTGAAAATAAGGGAACGGAAAACAACACACAAGACAATAAACAACACACAAAATGTACAGCACAAAACTGCATTGCTATAACTCCCATTAAAAGAACAACACAACCAAAAATATACCACCAAGAGACAATACAGGGGATAGGAAAAGAAAAACAAAAAATGACAGATACACAAGTACAAGCTGTATACACGAAAGAAGCACAAGTACAAACACAAGGGCGACCTCGGTCGCCCATTTTTTATGACAGGAAAATGCAGATGGAAAGTAGGGATGGACAGTCAGAGGTACCAAAGACACAACGGGAATCATCGATACAAGACAAGAAACAAAACATAATGCAGGATGCACAAGTGCAGACACTACATATGGTAGATGCACAAGTACAAACAACGAACACAAGAGAAGCACAAGTACAAACAGAAGGGCGACCTCGGTCGCCCATTTTCCATAACAAAGAAATGCCGATGGAGGGCAGAAGTGGGCGACCAGAGGCGCCCCTGACACAACATATCACACCAACACAGAGACAGAACAAAGACACAGAAAAGAACAGTTCAGGAAAGAAATACGGACGACCTCGGTCGTCCGTTTACAATGAAAAGAAACTGCCGATGGAGGGCACGGACGGACGACCGAGTTCGCCCAAAAGAGATCAAGAAAATCAGAGACAAGATAAAAGCAATCAGACAAGCATGAGTGTCACATACAGGGCAATGGACCCTAAGGACACATATAAAATATGCGAGAACGCTCTACAGATGGCAAGATTAGAAGAACCTGGCCTGCTAACCACTGCACTTAGACAACTAGTGAGAGTGGGGCACAGAAACGGCTCGAGAATTACTTATCCAGCTCTGGCGGATGTCGACTGCATTCAGTTAGCAGCGGCAGGAATTCCAACGGAACATGAACAATTACAAAAAATAGTTAAACAAGTATATGAAAGACGAGGTTTAAAATTTAATCTAGATAACATATATACGCAAATGGTAACAACATACGGCCGAATAGGGTTCGACCCCAACAAAGAATGGCCAGCAGATCATTTCCATACATATCACCCATAATGGATCTCAGAGTTCTCCAAATAAATACAATGAGAAGTGCACACGTAAACTATGAATTACGTAAATTAGCGGAAGAACACAAAGCTGATATATTATGCATGCAAGAACCGTACTCCCGGGAGGGTAAAATCCCAGGAATGATAGCTACAGCACAAGTAATTATGAAAGGAGACAGACCGATGTCTGCAATAGTGATTCTAAATAGAAATATAAAAACAATAGTATTAAATCAATTCACAAATGAGCATATTGTAACAATTGAAGTACAAGCTACTAACACAAAATGGTATTTGGTATCAATTTATTGTCAGTACAGAGAACCTATAACTATGTATTTAGAACAATTAAAAGTAATATGCAGATCATTACAGGGTTATCAAGTAATAATTGCAATGGATGCAAATGCAAAGTCATTCCTGTGGCATAGCGGAGAACAAGATGAAAAAGGTCAAGAATTAGAAGATGTAATAAGTGAACTAAATCTAGATGTAATAAATACACCTAGTGATATACCTACATATTCAAATAGAGCAGGAGCAAAAACAAACATTGATATAACACTGGCGAATAATAGGGCTAACAACAAAATAGATAATTGGGAGGTACTGGAGAATGTAACAACTAGTGATCACAATGTAATTAAATATATACTAAAAGCAGAACAGAGGGTAGTGCTACAGGAATGGCTTTCAGAATATGACTACAAAAAAGTAGACTGGGAAAGACTCTCCCGGGAGTATAGCCCGCCGGAGCTGGATGAGGCTCTCGAGATTGATGAGATAGTGGAGCAGATAGTTAATAGCGTAAAGGAGGTAATTGACGCAGTCGTACCAAAGAGAAGCAGAGTCCAAAGCGTCCACCCGGCACCATGGACTCCAGAACTAAGTGACCTACGTCAGGCTACGCGCAGGGCAAGACGCAGGTATCAGCGCACATTCAACCCACAAGATAGAGAATATAGACTAAACATATACAGGCAATACAGGGAGAGATATAGAAGAGAAATCATAGAAGTGAGGAAAAGAAGTTGGGAAAATTTTGTAAGAAATAACTTAGCAATGGATCCCTGGGGAAAGCCTTACAAGCTAGTAAGGGAAAAAATAAGAGCCCCAACAGTCCTCTCATCTATAAGAATACCAAATGAAAACAGAACGACCACAACAAGACAAGAGACAATAACGGTGCTCCTCCAAGCCCTGCTACCGGATGAT
>NW_026047388.1:15000-20000 GCF_023864345.2 Schistocerca serialis cubense
CCTCTGTCGACCACAGCACCCCAACGCCAGCGCCTCTGCCGCACGAAATCGTCGACCGGCAATCACTCCACCGGCGCCCCACCCCAACCGCCGAACTCGCAACTCCAGCGGATGAACGGCGGACTTTTCCCGCAGTCGCAATGTGCAATCCACCCCTATAACTTGCGTTTCATGAAGAGTTATGTCCAATATGCGACATTCCCGCTGTCCCTATACATGAGCTGCGAGCTGTACCAGTTACGAGCTAGAGACGCGATCGCGTTGCTCTCTGTACGAATGCCGATGCTGAGCGGTCAGCTAGGAGGCGCTCCATCCATGTCGGTACCGGTGGGCGTTGCACTCGCAGTCGCAAAAACGTACGGCAAGTATATTACTCGGAAGAGTTTATGACAGTCCAAGCCCCCCTGCGTGGGGAGCGTCTTTCTAGGCCATGACCCACCGGAAGGGCGCAGCGTCCCCCACCCCAGACATGTGACGTCACACTATCGGTATTGACGACTCGACTCATTGCTTATAATCATTTGCCATACACCGGTGGAAGCTGCCGAGACGAGTAGCTACATAGCGCGCTCGCCGTGGCACTAATGTACAGAGATACAACAGTTTCGACTGGAACCGGATTAAACGTATACACGGCGCTGATTAGTAATAGATAGACCCATCAGAATACAGATAATATATACAACTGTCCGTATACATGCTGAAAGACTCTGCTCACAATCACAACCACACGTCAGCCACACACTCTTATCACGCACTACTCTCCGCCTGTAACACGCACACAGACAATATGTAAGCACCAGCGTGGAACAACACCCAGTGCATCCTCTCCGCCACATGAGACAATCCACACTGTCATAACCAGACTGGGAGGTCCACTCAGAAAACGGAATATCCCACCCTCCCGACAACCACCATTGCTCAGCTAAGCCACCAACACCCACACATGTCCTACACAGGGGTGCACCCAACATCACAATACTGCCTCCTCTCACAGCACACAAACAATGGCAGGAATGAAAGACACAGGTCTCCCACAAGCATGGAATCGGAGCGCCGCCTGTCATGAGCCAAAGGTGTATCCTGACGTGGCAAATCAGATGATGCCACAGGCATCCACTTACTATAATCACAATCAACAAACCGACCGGCCGCCCCCCCCCCCCCCCATTACACCTTTCCTTACAACAATGTGTACCTTAACCTAAACTATACTGTACCTTAACCTAAACTATACTGTACCTTAACCTAACCTATACGGTACCTTAACCTAACCTATACGGTACCTTAACCTAACCTATATTGTACCTTAACCTAACCTATATTGCGCCTTAACCTAACCTCTATTGTAACTTAACCTAACCTATATTGCTCCTTAACCTAACCTATATTGCACCTTAACCTAACCTATATTGCACCTTAACCTAACCTATATTGCGCCTTAACCTAACCTATATTGCGCCTTAACCTAACCTATATTGCGCCTTAACCTAACCTATATTGCGCCTTAACCTAACCTATATTGCGCCTTAACCTAACCTATATTGCGCCTTAACCTAACCTATATTGCGCCTTAACCTAACCTATATTGCGCCTTAACCTAACCTATATTGCGCCTTAACCTAACCTATATTGCGCCTTAACCTAACCTATATTGCGCCTTAACCTAACCTACATTGCGCCTTAACCTAACCTATATTGCGCCTTAACCTAACCTATATTGCGCCTTAACCTAACCTATATTGCGCCTTAACCTAACCTATATTGCGCCTTAACCTAACCTATATTGCGCCTTAACCTAACCTACATTGCGCCTTAACCTAACCTACATTGCGCCTTAACCTAACCTACATTGCGCCTTAACCTAACCTATATTGCGCCTTAACCTAACCTATATTGCGCCTTAACCTAACCTATGTTGCGCCTTAACCTAACCTATGTTGCGCCTTAACCTAACCTATGTTGCGCCTTAACCTAACCTATGTTGCGCCTTAACCTAACCTATGTTGCGCCTTAACCTAACCTATGTTGCGCCTTAACCTAACCTATGTTGCGCCGTAACCTAACCTATGTTGCGCCGTAACCTAACCTATGTTGCGCCTTAACCTAACCTATGTTGCGCCTTAACCTAACCTATGTTGCGCCTTAACATAACCTATGTTGCGCCGTAACCTAACCTATGTTGCGCCGTAACCTAACCTATGTTGCGCCGTAACCTAACCTATGTTGCGCCGTAACCTAACCTATGTTGCGCCGTAACCTAACCTATGTTGCGCCGTAACCTAACCTATGTTGCGCCGTAACCTAACCTATGTTGCGCCGTAACCTAACCTATGTTGCGCCGTAACCTAACCTATGTTGCGCCGTAACCTAACCTATGTTGCGCCGTAACCTAACCTATGTTGCGCCGTAACCTAACCTATGTTGCGCCGTAACCTAACCTATGTTGCGCCGTAACCTAACCTATGTTGCGCCGTAACCTAACCTATGTTGCGCCGTAACCTAACCTATGTTGCGCCGTAACCTAACCTATGTTGCGCCGTAACCTAACCTATGTTGCGCCGTAACCTAACCTATGTTGCGCCGTAACCTAACCTATGTTGCGCCGTAACCTAACCTATATCGTATCTTAACCTAACCTATATCGTATCTTAACCTAACCTATATCGTATCTTAACCTAACCTATATCGTATCTTAACCTAACCTATATCGTATCTTAACCTAACCTATATCGTATCTTAACCTAACCTATATCGTACCTTAACCTAACCTATATTGCCCCTTAACGTAACCCATATTGCGCTGTAACCCAACACACGTTGGGCCTTAACCCAACACACGTTGGGCCTTAACCCAACACACGTTGGGCCTTAACCCAACACACGTTGGGCCTTAACCCAACACACGTTGGGCCTTAACCCAACACACGTTGGGCCTTAACCCAACACACGTTGGGCCTTAACCCAACACACGTTGGGCCTTAACCCAACACACGTTGGGCCTTAACCCAACACACGTTGGGCCTTAACCCAACACACGTTGGGCCTTAACCCAACACACGTTGGGCCTTAACCCAACACACGTTGGGCCTTAACCCAACACACGTTGGGCCTTAACCCAACACACGTTGGGCCTTAACCTGCTCTGTAATTGTCATACGACGCGTTAAATTAGTGTAGTGTTGCCTAACTGCAACCCCCGCAATATAGTTTGCTACTCGCACTGCCCGGTCCCCAGTGTATCGCTTCATGTTAAACACCTTGCAGCTATACACTGTAATGTGGATGGCAGCAGGACGTACATGCTCAATGCCCTTTGCAGTTGTTCATTGGCATTCGCAGTTGTTCATTGGCATTCGCATGGCGAAGCACTTAGCCTACGCTGTGGTATGGCCTGTGTCAACTGTCCGCTGATATTGTACGTCCAAATCACACACTGTACTGCACATTGGTCCTCATGTACTGAATGATACATCGTGGTACATGTGACCGTACAACGACTGCGCCAACAACGGCGAACCATGCGGTCCAAATGTTGTGCACGCAGCTACGTGTCGTCTCCCTATAAGAGCTGGATTGCAGTGTGGTATGCCCTGGATGGCGATCAGCATGAGCCGTCTGTTGATGTAGTGGCGCGTGTTGTCAGACGTTGTCGTCTCTTCTCACACACCGTGATAGCATGGTGCACTGCGTTCCACATCTGCGACATGCGACAGAGGCCGGTTGACAGTCGTTCGCGCAATGGACATCGCATACGTACGGGGGCCACCTTCCACGTGTTTGCGAAGCGTGCACATGTTGTTGCGTGTATGTGGGCAGACATAGTGTGTCGTGACACCTGACACAGGCATGCAACAATCGTTGAATTTGCAAATGGCGATGGACGCCTACGTTTGCTGGTGACGTTACGCAAATGAACAACTGGTAAACCGTTGTGGTGCGGTTGTTCTCGCTAGAGGTGAATCAGTGATGGCGACGATCGGTTGAGCTACCAACCGGTTGTTTCAGCGATACCCACCATGCCCACGAACGTGAATGGCATGTGGGTGTGAAGCGATACGCGGCGGTGGCTGGGTGGGACCGGCCCCGGCCGGTGAGGGGGGGCCTCCCGGCGTGCTGGCCGCGCGGTGCGTGGGCGCACGCGCTACAGCCGGCTGGTGGGGGCGGCCACTGGCAGGCGCGCCGGCCGACGGAGGCGGCAGGCGGCGCAGCTGCGCGCCGGCGCACCCTGCACGCGGCGCCGTGCGGCCAAAGTAGGTCCTCGCGGGCCCGGTGCGAAGCGCGGTGGACATCTGCAGTGTGCTGGTCCGATTGAGGACTGTGTGCGCTGAGGATGCGCCGCCGCCCGGCGCTCGGCGCCGCGACGCCGTCTGCTGCTCGGTCGCCTCTGCGGTTCTCGCAGGTGGTTTGTATCGCAGCTGTGCGGACGTGTTGGCGCGTGCGCTGTGCTGGGAGAGTTCGCTTCGGCACCCAAGTGGGGCTTTTGTCCTTCTGTGGCGCTGGCGTTGGAGCTGCCGGTCACCGTAGGTGGCGCGTGTTGTCTCCCGCCGGCAATGCCACGACAGCACGCTCCCGGGCCTCTGTCGGCAGCGGCAAGCTCAGTTGGGAGCACGGGTGGTCGCACCTAAAGCGTCTACTCGCCAAACTCCGGGCGATTGCGCCTCTCTCGAACCCGACCAAGTACTTAGGACGGCGCTGCGCGCCGCCGGGACCTGAGAGGGTTTCGAGGTGTATGGTGCAGGGGAGCTCAGCCTCCTCCTGTTTGCAGAATAATTGAGCGGACGCTTGCGTGTTCGCGCGGGCCCCCGGGACACACTCCCGGGCGGCCGGCTGCTCAGCTCTAGTTGACGCAGCTCCCTGGTTGATCCTGCCAGTAGTCATATGCTTGTCTCAAAGATTAAGCCATGCATGTCTCAGTACAAGCCGCATTAAGGTGAAACCGCGAATGGCTCATTAAATCAGTTATGGTTCCTTAGATCGTACCCACGTTACTTGGATAA
>NW_026047388.1:25000-27500 GCF_023864345.2 Schistocerca serialis cubense
CCTGCGCGGCGTTCGCGCCCCGGTGCTTCAACCTGCGTGCAGGATCCGAGCTCGGTCCCGTGCCTTGGCCTCCCACGGATCTTCCTTGCTGCGAGGCCGCGTCCGCCTTAGCGTGCTCCTCCGGGGGCGCGCGGGTGCGCGGATTCTCTTCGGCCGCCATTCAACGATCAACTCAGAACTGGCACGGACTGGGGGAATCCGACTGTCTAATTAAAACAAAGCATTGCGATGGCCCTAGCGGGTGTTGACGCAATGTGATTTCTGCCCAGTGCTCTGAATGTCAACGTGAAGAAATTCAAGCAAGCGCGGGTAAACGGCGGGAGTAACTATGACTCTCTTAAGGTAGCCAAATGCCTCGTCATCTAATTAGTGACGCGCATGAATGGATTAACGAGATTCCCGCTGTCCCTATCCCTATCGCGCCCCGGTGCTTCAACCTGCGTGCAGGATCCGAGCTCGGTCCCGTGCCTTGGCCTCCCACGGATCTTCCTTGCTGCGAGGCCGCGTCCGCCTTAGCGTGCTCCTCCGGGGGCGCGCGGGTGCGGACTGCGGACACACTCCGGTAGTGCTACAGGAATGGCTTTCAGAATATGACTACAAAAAAGTAGACTGGGAAAGACTCTCCCGGGAGTATAGCCCGCCGGAGCTGGATGAGGCTCTCGAGATTGATGAGATAGTGGAGCAGATAGTTAATAGCGTAAAGGAGGTAATTGACGCAGTCGTACCAAAGAGAAGCAGAGTCCAAAGCGTCCACCCGGCACCATGGACTCCAGAACTAAGTGACCTACGTCAGGCTACGCGCAGGGCAAGACGCAGGTATCAGCGCACATTCAACCCACAAGATAGAGAATATAGACTAAACATATACAGGCAATACAGGGAGAGATATAGAAGAGAAATCATAGAAGTGAGGAAAAGAAGTTGGGAAAATTTTGTAAGAAATAACTTAGCAATGGATCCCTGGGGAAAGCCTTACAAGCTAGTAAGGGAAAAAATAAGAGCCCCAACAGTCCTCTCATCTATAAGAATACCAAATGAAAACAGAACGACCACAACAAGACAAGAGACAATAACGGTGCTCCTCCAAGCCCTGCTACCGGATGATGATCCCACTGAGGACACACCGGAGCAGGCAGCTATAAGAGAGAGAGCACAAAGAGAATATAATAACAATATAATAGTCTACCCCTTCTCACCGCAGGAGGTGGTAGAAGTGATATCAAACCTAAAAAGAGGAAAATCTCCCGGACCCGACAGGGTTACGGTCGAGGTTCTTCAGGCAATAAAAGAAAAAATAGCTCCAATATTGGCAAGTCTTTACAATAAATGTTTGGAAAGAGGCACTTTTCCAATAAGATGGAAAAGAGCGGAAGTAATAATACTTAGGAAGCCAGATAAGGATCCAATGGAATGTAAAGCATATAGGCCAATATGTCTGCTAGATACCATGGGCAAAGCCCTAGAAAAATTGCTCTGTGCGAGACTGACCGGTCACCGAGAAATGGCAGGGATGCACGAGTGGCAGTTCGGATTCCGCCGTGGAAAATCGACGGAGGACGCGATCAACACTGCGGCCGAACTTGTCAGCTCGTCGACCTGTACATATGTTCTAGGAGTAATGGTGGACATCTCAGGGGCGTTTGACAATTTGTGGTGGCCGGCGCTGTTTACCTGCTTGCAGGAAATGCAGTGTCCGGCAGCACTAAACAAATGTTTCAAGAGCTACTGTAGAGACCGGGTGGTACAGATGACGTCTCCGAATGCGGTTGTGACTAAGAACATCTCTAAAGGATGTCCACAGGGATCAGTTTGCGGCCCCATATTTTGGGACATAAATATGGAGCCGTTGCTGCACTCCCTGCAGCAGGAAGCATCAGTATTGGGGGCCGTTGCATACGCGGACGACCTGCTAATTCTAACGCATGGAAACAGCAGACAACAACTGGAAGGACGAAGTAGAGAAATAATGAAAATTCTAACTACCTGGTGTCGAAATTCCAAGATGGCAATTGCGCCACAGAAATCTAACTATATGCTCTTGAAAGGGAAAATGTTAAGGGATCCGTCAATCAGGATCGACAACGCAAACGTAATAAGGAAAAACGTAAGTAAATATCTGGGTGTCTACCTGGATCAAGGATGGAACTTCAAGACCCACATCGACCAAGTAGGAGGGAAAACATTATCGATAATGCACAAGCTAATAAGAATAGGACAGCAACGATTTCATTTACCGCCAAATGTCATCAAACTATACCATGGCAGCTTGCTAGTGTCGATGATGGGATATGGATCGAGTTTATGGGCCCACAGGTTGCGCCTTCTGAAGCCTTCCATGGCTGTGAGGAGAATACAGAGAAATATACTACTGCGATCTATAGGAGCATTTGGAACAACACCGACAGATGGGTTACTAGTCATAATGGGTCTGTGCCCATTAGACTTACTAATAAGACAGAAAGCAGCCAATTATTGGTTAAAGAAGGGTAATTTTGACAAA
>NW_026047388.1:32500-40000 GCF_023864345.2 Schistocerca serialis cubense
CCTTAACCTAACCTATATTGCGCCTTAACCTAACCTATATTGCGCCTTAACCTAACCTATATTGCGCCTTAACCTAACCTATATTGCGCCTTAACCTAACCTATATTGCGCCTTAACCTAACCTATATTGCGCCTTAACCTAACCTATATTGCGCCTTAACCTAACCTATATTGCGCCTTAACCTAACCTATATTGCGCCTTAACCTAACCTATATTGCGCCTTAACCTAACCTATATTGCGCCTTAACCTAACCTACATTTTGCCTTAACCTAACCTATATTGCGCCTTAACCTAACCTATATTGCGCCTTAACCTAACCTATATTGCGCCTTAACCTAACCTATATTGCGCCTTAACCTAACCTATATTGCGCCTTAACCTAACCTACATTGCGCCTTAACCTAACCTACATTGCGCCTTAACCTAACCTACATTGCGCCTTAACCTAACCTATATTGCGCCTTAACCTAACCTATATTGCGCCTTAACCTAACCTATGTTGCGCCTTAACCTAACCTATGTTGCGCCTTAACCTAACCTATGTTGCGCCTTAACCTAACCTATGTTGCGCCTTAACCTAACCTATGTTGCGCCTTAACCTAACCTATGTTGCGCCTTAACCTAACCTATGTTGCGCCGTAACCTAACCTATGTTGCGCCGTAACCTAACCTATGTTGCGCCTTAACCTAACCTATGTTGCGCCTTAACCTAACCTATGTTGCGCCTTAACCTAACCTATGTTGCGCCGTAACCTAACCTATGTTGCGCCGTAACCTAACCTATGTTGCGCCGTAACCTAACCTATGTTGCGCCGTAACCTAACCTATGTTGCGCCGTAACCTAACCTATGTTGCGCCGTAACCTAACCTATGTTGCGCCGTAACCTAACCTATGTTGCGCCGTAACCTAACCTATGTTGCGCCGTAACCTAACCTATGTTGCGCCGTAACCTAACCTATGTTGCGCCGTAACCTAACCTATGTTGCGCCGTAACCTAACCTATGTTGCGCCGTAACCTAACCTATGTTGCGCCGTAACCTAACCTATGTTGCGCCGTAACCTAACCTATGTTGCGCCGTAACCTAACCTATGTTGCGAAGTAACCTAACCTATGTTGCGCCGTAACCTAACCTATGTTGCGCCGTAACCTAACCTATGTTGCGCCGTAACCTAACCTATATCGTATCTTAACCTAACCTATATCGTATCTTAACCTAACCTATATCGTATCTTAACCTAACCTATATCGTATCTTAACCTAACCTATATCGTATCTTAACCTAACCTATATCGTATCTTAACCTAACCTATATCGTACCTTAACCTAACCTATATTGCCCCTTAACGTAACCCATATTGCGCTGTAACCCAACACACGTTGGGCCTTAACCCAACACACGTTGGGCCTTAACCCAACACACGTTGGGCCTTAACCCAACACACGTTGGGCCTTAACCCAACACACGTTGGGCCTTAACCCAACACACGTTGGGCCTTAACCCAACACACGTTGGGCCTTAACCCAACACACGTTGGGCCTTAACCCAACACACGTTGGGCCTTAACCCAACACACGTTGGGCCTTAACCCAACACACGTTGGGCCTTAACCCAACACACGTTGGGCCTTAACCCAACACACGTTGGGCCTTAACCCAACACACGTTGGGCCTTAACCTGCTCTGTAATTGTCATACGACGCGTTAAATTAGTGTAGTGTTGCCTAACTGCAACCCCCGCAATATAGTTTGCTACTCGCACTGCCCGGTCCCCAGTGTATCGCTTCATGTTAAACACCTTGCAGCTATACACTGTAATGTGGATGGCAGCAGGACGTACATGCTCAATGCCCTTTGCAGTTGTTCATTGGCATTCGCAGTTGTTCATTGGCATTCGCATGGCGAAGCACTTAGCCTACGCTGTGGTATGGCCTGTGTCAACTGTCCGCTGATATTGTACGTCCAAATCACACACTGTACTGCACATTGGTCCTCATGTACTGAATGATACATCGTGGTACATGTGACCGTACAACGACTGCGCCAACAACGGCGAACCATGCGGTCCAAATGTTGTGCACGCAGCTACGTGTCGTCTCCCTATAAGAGCTGGATTGCAGTGTGGTATGCCCTGGATGGCGATCAGCATGAGCCGTCTGTTGATGTAGTGGCGCGTGTTGTCAGACGTTGTCGTCTCTTCTCACACACCGTGATAGCATGGTGCACTGCGTTCCACATCTGCGACATGCGACAGAGGCCGGTTGACAGTCGTTCGCGCAATGGACATCGCATACGTACGGGGGCCACCTTCCACGTGTTTGCGAAGCGTGCACATGTTGTTGCGTGTATGTGGGCAGACATAGTGTGTCGTGACACCTGACACAGGCATGCAACAATCGTTGAATTTGCAAATGGCGATGGACGCCTACGTTTGCTGGTGACGTTACGCAAATGAACAACTGGTAAACCGTTGTGGTGCGGTTGTTCTCGCTAGAGGTGAATCAGTGATGGCGACGATCGGTTGAGCTACCAACCGGTTGTTTCAGCGATACCCACCATGCCCACGAACGTGAATGGCATGTGGGTGTGAAGCGATACGCGGCGGTGGCTGGGTGGGACCGGCCCCGGCCGGTGAGGGGGGGCCTCCCGGCGTGCTGGCCGCGCGGTGCGTGGGCGCACGCGCTACAGCCGGCTGGTGGGGGCGGCCACTGGCAGGCGCGCCGGCCGACGGAGGCGGCAGGCGGCGCAGCTGCGCGCCGGCGCACCCTGCACGCGGCGCCGTGCGGCCAAAGTAGGTCCTCGCGGGCCCGGTGCGAAGCGCGGTGGACATCTGCAGTGTGCTGGTCCGATTGAGGACTGTGTGCGCTGAGGATGCGCCGCCGCCCGGCGCTCGGCGCCGCGACGCCGTCTGCTGCTCGGTCGCCTCTGCGGTTCTCGCAGGTGGTTTGTATCGCAGCTGTGCGGACGTGTTGGCGCGTGCGCTGTGCTGGGAGAGTTCGCTTCGGCACCCAAGTGGGGCTTTTGTCCTTCTGTGGCGCTGGCGTTGGAGCTGCCGGTCACCGTAGGTGGCGCGTGTTGTCTCCCGCCGGCAATGCCACGACAGCACGCTCCCGGGCCTCTGTCGGCAGCGGCAAGCTCAGTTGGGAGCACGGGTGGTCGCACCTAAAGCGTCTACTCGCCAAACTCCGGGCGATTGCGCCTCTCTCGAACCCGACCAAGTACTTAGGACGGCGCTGCGCGCCGCCGGGACCTGAGAGGGTTTCGAGGTGTATGGTGCAGGGGAGCTCAGCCTCCTCCTGTTTGCAGAATAATTGAGCGGACGCTTGCGTGTTCGCGCGGGCCCCCGGGACACACTCCCGGGCGGCCGGCTGCTCAGCTCTAGTTGACGCAGCTCCCTGGTTGATCCTGCCAGTAGTCATATGCTTGTCTCAAAGATTAAGCCATGCATGTCTCAGTACAAGCCGCATTAAGGTGAAACCGCGAATGGCTCATTAAATCAGTTATGGTTCCTTAGATCGTACCCACGTTACTTGGATAACTGTGGTAATTCTAGAGCTAATACATGCAAACAGAGTCCCGACCAGAGATGGAAGGGACGCTTTTATTAGATCAAAACCAATCGGTCGGCTCGTCCGGTCCGTTTGCCTTGGTGACTCTGAATAACTTTGGGCTGATCGCACGGTCCTCGTACCGGCGACGCATCTTTCAAATGTCTGCCTTATCAACTGTCGATGGTAGGTTCTGCGCCTACCATGGTTGTAACGGGTAACGGGGAATCAGGGTTCGATTCCGGAGAGGGAGCCTGAGAAACGGCTACCATATCCAAGGAAGGCAGCAGGCGCGCAAATTACCCACTCCCGGCACGGGGAGGTAGTGACGAAAAATAACGATACGGGACTCATCCGAGGCCCCGTAATCGGAATGAGTACACTTTAAATCCTTTAACGAGTATCTATTGGAGGGCAAGTCTGGTGCCAGCAGCCGCGGTAATTCCAGCTCCAATAGCGTATATTAAAGTTGTTGCGGTTAAAAAGCTCGTAGTTGGATTTGTGTCCCACGCTGTTGGTTCACCGCCCGTCGGTGTTTAACTGGCATGTATCGTGGGACGTCCTGCCGGTGGGGCGAGCTGAAGGCGTGCGACGCGCCTCGTGCGTGCTCGTGCGTCCCGAGGCGGACCCCGTTGCAATCCTACCAGGGTGCTCTTGAGTGAGTGTCTCGGTGGGCCGGCACGTTTACTTTGAACAAATTAGAGTGCTTAAAGCAGGCAAGCCCGCCTGAATACTGTGTGCATGGAATAATGGAATAGGACCTCGGTTCTATTTTGTTGGTTTTCGGAACCCGAGGTAATGATTAATAGGGACAGGCGGGGGCATTCGTATTGCGACGTTAGAGGTGAAATTCTTGGATCGTCGCAAGACGAACAGAAGCGAAAGCATTTGCCAAGTATGTTTTCATTAATCAAGAACGAAAGTTAGAGGTTCGAAGGCGATCAGATACCGCCCTAGTTCTAACCATAAACGATGCCAGCCAGCGATCCGCCGCAGTTCCTCCGATGACTCGGCGGGCAGCCTCCGGGAAACCAAAGCTTTTGGGTTCCGGGGGAAGTATGGTTGCAAAGCTGAAACTTAAAGGAATTGACGGAAGGGCACCACCAGGAGTGGAGCCTGCGGCTTAATTTGACTCAACACGGGAAACCTCACCAGGCCCGGACACCGGAAGGATTGACAGATTGATAGCTCTTTCTTGATTCGGTGGGTGGTGGTGCATGGCCGTTCTTAGTTGGTGGAGCGATTTGTCTGGTTAATTCCGATAACGAACGAGACTCTAGCCTGCTAACTAGTCGCGTGACATCCTTCGTGCTGTCAGCGATTACTTTTCTTCTTAGAGGGACAGGCGGCTTCTAGCCGCACGAGATTGAGCAATAACAGGTCTGTGATGCCCTTAGATGTTCTGGGCCGCACGCGCGCTACACTGAAGGAATCAGCGTGTCTTCCTAGGCCGAAAGGTCGGGGTAACCCGCTGAACCTCCTTCGTGCTAGGGATTGGGGCTTGCAATTGTTCCCCATGAACGAGGAATTCCCAGTAAGCGCGAGTCATAAGCTCGCGTTGATTACGTCCCTGCCCTTTGTACACACCGCCCGTCGCTACTACCGATTGAATGATTTAGTGAGGTCTTCGGACTGGTACGCGGCATTGACTCTGTCGTTGCCGATGCTACCGGAAAGATGACCAAACTTGATCATTTAGAGGAAGTAAAAGTCGTAACAAGGTTTCCGTAGGTGAACCTGCGGAAGGATCATTACCGACTAGACTGCATGTCTTTCGATGTGCGTGTCGTGTCGCGCAACACGCTACCTGTACGGCTCGCAGTAGCCGTGCGCCGCGTGCGGAACCACGCGTGCTTCTCAAAACTAACGCCAATGTTGTGTGGTACGAGCGCTGAAGCGCTGGAGCGGCTGGCCTGCGGCACCTGGCGCCTGGCGCCGGTTTTGAATGACTTTCGCCCGACTGCCTGTCCGCTCCGGTGTGGAGCCGTACGACGCCCATCGGCCGTGAGGCCGTTGGACACAGAACGCTTGAACAGGGGCCGCCACACGCCTACGTCCCGCCTATGCAACTGTCTTGAAAGAGACGGTGGAAACTAAGAAAAGATCACCCAGGACGGTGGATCACTCGGCTCGTGGGTCGATGAAGAACGCAGCAAATTGCGCGTCGACATGTGAACTGCAGGACACATGAACATCGACGTTTCGAACGCACATTGCGGTCCATGGATTCCGTTCCCGGGCCACGTCTGGCTGAGGGTCGGCTACGTATACTGAAGCGCGCGGCGTTTGCCCCGCTTCGCAGACCTGGGAGCGTCGCGGCCGCCTGTGGGGCCGGCCGCGCCTCCTTAAACGTGCGATGCGCGCCCGTCGCCTGGCGGTTCGCATACCGGTACTTACTCGGTAGCGTGCACAGCCGGCTGGCGGTGTGGCGTGCGACACCTCGTACAACGACCTCAGAGCAGGCGAGACTACCCGCTGAATTTAAGCATATTACTAAGCGGAGGAAAAGAAACTAACAAGGATTCCCCCAGTAGCGGCGAGCGAACAGGGAAGAGTCCAGCACCGAACCCCGCAGGCTGCCGCCTGTCGTGGCATGTGGTGTTTGGGAGGGTCCACTACCCCGACGCCTCGCGCCGAGCCCAAGTCCAACTTGAATGAGGCCACGGCCCGTAGAGGGTGCCAGGCCCGTAGCGGCCGGTGCGAGCGTCGGCGGGACCTCTCCTTCGAGTCGGGTTGCTTGAGAGTGCAGCTCCAAGTGGGTGGTAAACTCCATCTGAGACTAAATATGACCACGAGACCGATAGCGAACAAGTACCGTGAGGGAAAGTTGAAAAGAACTTTGAAGAGAGAGTTCAAAAGTACGTGAAACCGTTCTGGGGTAAACGTGAGAAGTCCGAAAGGTCGAACGGGTGAGATTCACGCCCATCCGGCCACTGGCCTCCGCCCTCGGCAGATGGGGCCGGCCGCCCGCGCGGAGCAATCCGCGGCGGGGTCGTGTCCGGTTGCCTTTCCACTCGCCGCGGGGTGGGGCCGTTCCGGTGTGCGGTGGGCCGCACTTCTCCCCTAGTAGGACGTCGCGACCCGCTGGGTGCCGGCCTACGGCCCGGGTGCGCAGCCTGTCCTTCCGCGGGCCTCGGTTCGCGTCTGTTGGGCAGAGCCCCGGTGTCCTGGCTGGCTGCCCGGCGGTATATCTGGAGGAGTCGATTCGCCCCTTTGGGCGCTCGGGCTCCCGGCAAGCGCGCGCGGTTCTTCCCGGATGACGGACCTACCTGGCCCGGCCCCGGACCCGCGCCGCTGTTGGCTCGGGATGCTCTCGGGCGGAATAATCGCTCCCGTCAGCGGCGCTTCAGCTTTGGACAATTTCACGACCCGTCTTGAAACACGGACCAAGGAGTCTAACATGTGCGCGAGTCATTGGGCTGTACGAAACCTAAAGGCGTAATGAAAGTGAAGGTCTCGCCTTGCGCGGGCCGAGGGAGGATGGGGCTTCCCCGCCCTTCACGGGGCGGCGGCCTCCGCACTCCCGGGGCGTCTCGTCCTCATTGCGAGGTGAGGCGCACCTAGAGCGTACACGTTGGGACCCGAAAGATGGTGAACTATGCCTGGCCAGGACGAAGTCAGGGGAAACCCTGATGGAGGTCCGTAGCGATTCTGACGTGCAAATCGATCGTCGGAGCTGGGTATAGGGGCGAAAGACTAATCGAACCATCTAGTAGCTGGTTCCCTCCGAAGTTTCCCTCAGGATAGCTGGTGCTCGTACGAGTCTCATCCGGTAAAGCGAATGATTAGAGGCCTTGGGGCCGAAACGACCTCAACCTATTCTCAAACTTTAAATGGGTGAGATCTCCGGCTTGCTTGATATGCTGAAGCCGCGAGCAAACGACTCGGATCGGAGTGCCAAGTGGGCCACTTTTGGTAAGCAGAACTGGCGCTGTGGGATGAACCAAACGC
>NW_026047388.1:45000-52500 GCF_023864345.2 Schistocerca serialis cubense
TATTGTAACTTAACCTAACCTATATTGCTCCTTAACCTAACCTATATTGCACCTTAACCTAACCTATATTGCACCTTAACCTAACCTATATTGCGCCTTAACCTAACCTATATTGCGCCTTAACCTAACCTATATTGCGCCTTAACCTAACCTATATTGCGCCTTAACCTAACCTATATTGCGCCTTAACCTAACCTATATTGCGCCTTAACCTAACCTATATTGCGCCTTAACCTAACCTATATTGCGCCTTAACCTAACCTATATTGCGCCTTAACCTAACCTATATTGCGCCTTAACCTAACCTATATTGCGCCTTAACCTAACCTATATTGCGCCTTAACCTAACCTACATTGCGCCTTAACCTAACCTATATTGCGCCTTAACCTAACCTATATTGCGCCTTAACCTAACCTATATTGCGCCTTAACCTAACCTATATTGCGCCTTAACCTAACCTATATTGCGCCTTAACCTAACCTACATTGCGCCTTAACCTAACCTACATTGCGCCTTAACCTAACCTACATTGCGCCTTAACCTAACCTATATTGCGCCTTAACCTAACCTATATTGCGCCTTAACCTAACCTATGTTGCGCCTTAACCTAACCTATGTTGCGCCTTAACCTAACCTATGTTGCGCCTTAACCTAACCTATGTTGCGCCTTAACCTAACCTATGTTGCGCCTTAACCTAACCTATGTTGCGCCTTAACCTAACCTATGTTGCGCCGTAACCTAACCTATGTTGCGCCGTAACCTAACCTATGTTGCGCCTTAACCTAACCTATGTTGCGCCTTAACCTAACCTATGTTGCGCCTTAACCTAACCTATGTTGCGCCGTAACCTAACCTATGTTGCGCCGTAACCTAACCTATGTTGCGCCGTAACCTAACCTATGTTGCGCCGTAACCTAACCTATGTTGCGCCGTAACCTAACCTATGTTGCGCCGTAACCTAACCTATGTTGCGCCGTAACCTAACCTATGTTGCGCCGTAACCTAACCTATGTTGCGCCGTAACCTAACCTATGTTGCGCCGTAACCTAACCTATGTTGCGCCGTAACCTAACCTATGTTGCGCCCTAACCTAACCTATGTTGCGCCGTAACCTAACCTATGTTGCGCCGTAACCTAACCTATGTTGCGCCGTAACCTAACCTATGTTGCGCCGTAACCTAACCTATGTTGCGCCGTAACCTAACCTATGTTGCGCCGTAACCTAACCTATGTTGCGCCGTAACCTAACCTATGTTGCGCCGTAACCTAACCTATATCGTATCTTAACCTAACCTATATCGTATCTTAACCTAACCTATATCGTATCTTAACCTAACCTATATCGTATCTTAACCTAACCTATATCGTATCTTAACCTAACCTATATCGTATCTTAACCTAACCTATATCGTACCTTAACCTAACCTATATTGCCCCTTAACGTAACCCATATTGCGCTGTAACCCAACACACGTTGGGCCTTAACCCAACACACGTTGGGCCTTAACCCAACACACGTTGGGCCTTAACCCAACACACGTTGGGCCTTAACCCAACACACGTTGGGCCTTAACCCAACACACGTTGGGCCTTAACCCAACACACGTTGGGCCTTAACCCAACACACGTTGGGCCTTAACCCAACACACGTTGGGCCTTAACCCAACACACGTTGGGCCTTAACCCAACACACGTTGGGCCTTAACCCAACACACGTTGGGCCTTAACCCAACACACGTTGGGCCTTAACCCAACACACGTTGGGCCTTAACCCAACACACGTTGGGCCTTAACCTGCTCTGTAATTGTCATACGACGCGTTAAATTAGTGTAGTGTTGCCTAACTGCAACCCCCGCAATATAGTTTGCTACTCGCACTGCCCGGTCCCCAGTGTATCGCTTCATGTTAAACACCTTGCAGCTATACACTGTAATGTGGATGGCAGCAGGACGTACATGCTCAATGCCCTTTGCAGTTGTTCATTGGCATTCGCAGTTGTTCATTGGCATTCGCATGGCGAAGCACTTAGCCTACGCTGTGGTATGGCCTGTGTCAACTGTCCGCTGATATTGTACGTCCAAATCACACACTGTACTGCACATTGGTCCTCATGTACTGAATGATACATCGTGGTACATGTGACCGTACAACGACTGCGCCAACAACGGCGAACCATGCGGTCCAAATGTTGTGCACGCAGCTACGTGTCGTCTCCCTATAAGAGCTGGATTGCAGTGTGGTATGCCCTGGATGGCGATCAGCATGAGCCGTCTGTTGATGTAGTGGCGCGTGTTGTCAGACGTTGTCGTCTCTTCTCACACACCGTGATAGCATGGTGCACTGCGTTCCACATCTGCGACATGCGACAGAGGCCGGTTGACAGTCGTTCGCGCAATGGACATCGCATACGTACGGGGGCCACCTTCCACGTGTTTGCGAAGCGTGCACATGTTGTTGCGTGTATGTGGGCAGACATAGTGTGTCGTGACACCTGACACAGGCATGCAACAATCGTTGAATTTGCAAATGGCGATGGACGCCTACGTTTGCTGGTGACGTTACGCAAATGAACAACTGGTAAACCGTTGTGGTGCGGTTGTTCTCGCTAGAGGTGAATCAGTGATGGCGACGATCGGTTGAGCTACCAACCGGTTGTTTCAGCGATACCCACCATGCCCACGAACGTGAATGGCATGTGGGTGTGAAGCGATACGCGGCGGTGGCTGGGTGGGACCGGCCCCGGCCGGTGAGGGGGGGCCTCCCGGCGTGCTGGCCGCGCGGTGCGTGGGCGCACGCGCTACAGCCGGCTGGTGGGGGCGGCCACTGGCAGGCGCGCCGGCCGACGGAGGCGGCAGGCGGCGCAGCTGCGCGCCGGCGCACCCTGCACGCGGCGCCGTGCGGCCAAAGTAGGTCCTCGCGGGCCCGGTGCGAAGCGCGGTGGACATCTGCAGTGTGCTGGTCCGATTGAGGACTGTGTGCGCTGAGGATGCGCCGCCGCCCGGCGCTCGGCGCCGCGACGCCGTCTGCTGCTCGGTCGCCTCTGCGGTTCTCGCAGGTGGTTTGTATCGCAGCTGTGCGGACGTGTTGGCGCGTGCGCTGTGCTGGGAGAGTTCGCTTCGGCACCCAAGTGGGGCTTTTGTCCTTCTGTGGCGCTGGCGTTGGAGCTGCCGGTCACCGTAGGTGGCGCGTGTTGTCTCCCGCCGGCAATGCCACGACAGCACGCTCCCGGGCCTCTGTCGGCAGCGGCAAGCTCAGTTGGGAGCACGGGTGGTCGCACCTAAAGCGTCTACTCGCCAAACTCCGGGCGATTGCGCCTCTCTCGAACCCGACCAAGTACTTAGGACGGCGCTGCGCGCCGCCGGGACCTGAGAGGGTTTCGAGGTGTATGGTGCAGGGGAGCTCAGCCTCCTCCTGTTTGCAGAATAATTGAGCGGACGCTTGCGTGTTCGCGCGGGCCCCCGGGACACACTCCCGGGCGGCCGGCTGCTCAGCTCTAGTTGACGCAGCTCCCTGGTTGATCCTGCCAGTAGTCATATGCTTGTCTCAAAGATTAAGCCATGCATGTCTCAGTACAAGCCGCATTAAGGTGAAACCGCGAATGGCTCATTAAATCAGTTATGGTTCCTTAGATCGTAACCACGTTACTTGGATAACTGGGGTAATTCTAGAGCTAATACATGCAAACAGAGTCCCGACCAGAGATGGAAGGGACGCTTTTATTAGATCAAAACCAATCGGTCGGCTCGTCCGGTCCGTTTGCCTTGGTGACTCTGAATAACTTTGGGCTGATCGCACGGTCCTCGTACCGGCGACGCATCTTTCAAATGTCTGCCTTATCAACTGTCGATGGTAGGTTCTGCGCCTACCATGGTTGTAACGGGTAACGGGGAATCAGGGTTCGATTCCGGAGAGGGAGCCTGAGAAACGGCTACCACATCCAAGGAAGGCAGCAGGCGCGCAAATTACCCACTCCCGGCACGGGGAGGTAGTGACGAAAAATAACGATACGGGACTCATCCGAGGCCCCGTAATCGGAATGAGTACACTTTAAATCCTTTAACGAGTATCTATTGGAGGGCAAGTCTGGTGCCAGCAGCCGCGGTAATTCCAGCTCCAATAGCGTATATTAAAGTTGTTGCGGTTAAAAAGCTCGTAGTTGGATTTGTGTCCCACGCTGTTGGTTCACCGCCCGTCGGTGTTTAACTGGCATGTATCGTGGGACGTCCTGCCGGTGGGGCGAGCTGAAGGCGTGCGACGCGCCTCGTGCGTGCTCGTGCGTCCCGAGGCGGACCCCGTTGCAATCCTACCAGGGTGCTCTTGAGTGAGTGTCTCGGTGGGCCGGCACGTTTACTTTGAACAAATTAGAGTGCTTAAAGCAGGCAAGCCCGCCTGAATACTGTGTGCATGGAATAATGGAATAGGACCTCGGTTCTATTTTGTTGGTTTTCGGAACCCGAGGTAATGATTAATAGGGACAGGCGGGGGCATTCGTATTGCGACGTTAGAGGTGAAATTCTTGGATCGTCGCAAGACGAACAGAAGCGAAAGCATTTGCCAAGTATGTTTTCATTAATCAAGAACGAAAGTTAGAGGTTCGAAGGCGATCAGATACCGCCCTAGTTCTAACCATAAACGATGCCAGCCAGCGATCCGCCGCAGTTCCTCCGATGACTCGGCGGGCAGCCTCCGGGAAACCAAAGCTTTTGGGTTCCGGGGGAAGTATGGTTGCAAAGCTGAAACTTAAAGGAATTGACGGAAGGGCACCACCAGGAGTGGAGCCTGCGGCTTAATTTGACTCAACACGGGAAACCTCACCAGGCCCGGACACCGGAAGGATTGACAGATTGATAGCTCTTTCTTGATTCGGTGGGTGGTGGTGCATGGCCGTTCTTAGTTGGTGGAGCGATTTGTCTGGTTAATTCCGATAACGAACGAGACTCTAGCCTGCTAACTAGTCGCGTGACATCCTTCGTGCTGTCAGCGATTACTTTTCTTCTTAGAGGGACAGGCGGCTTCTAGCCGCACGAGATTGAGCAATAACAGGTCTGTGATGCCCTTAGATGTTCTGGGCCGCACGCGCGCTACACTGAAGGAATCAGCGTGTCTTCCTAGGCCGAAAGGTCGGGGTAACCCGCTGAACCTCCTTCGTGCTAGGGATTGGGGCTTGCAATTGTTCCCCATGAACGAGGAATTCCCAGTAAGCGCGAGTCATAAGCTCGCGTTGATTACGTCCCTGCCCTTTGTACACACCGCCCGTCGCTACTACCGATTGAATGATTTAGTGAGGTCTTCGGACTGGTACGCGGCATTGACTCTGTCGTTGCCGATGCTACCGGAAAGATGACCAAACTTGATCATTTAGAGGAAGTAAAAGTCGTAAAAAGGTTTCCGTAGGTGAACCTGCGGAAGGATCATTACCGACTAGACTGCATGTCTTTCGATGTGCGTGTCGTGTCGCGCAACACGCTACCTGTACGGCTCGCAGTAGCCGTGCGCCGCGTGCGGAACCACGCGTGCTTCTCAAAACTAACGCCAATGTTGTGTGGTACGAGCGCTGAAGCGCTGGAGCGGCTGGCCTGCGGCACCTGGCGCCTGGCGCCGGTTTTGAATGACTTTCGCCCGACTGCCTGTCCGCTCCGGTGTGGAGCCGTACGACGCTCATCGGCCGTGAGGCCGTTGGACACAGAACGCTTGAACAGGGGCCGCCACACGCCTACGTCCCGCCTATGCAACTGTCTTGAAAGAGACGGTGGAAACTAAGAAAAGATCACCCAGGACGGTGGATCACTCGGCTCGTGGGTCGATGAAGAACGCAGCAAATTGCGCGTCGACATGTGAACTGCAGGACACATGAACATCGACGTTTCGAACGCACATTGCGGTCCATGGATTCCGTTCCCGGGCCACGTCTGGCTGAGGGTCGGCTACGTATACTGAAGCGCGCGGCGTTTGCCCCGCTTCGCAGACCTGGGAGCGTCGCGGCCGCCTGTGGGGCCGGCCGCGCCTCCTTAAACGTGCGATGCGCGCCCGTCGCCTGGCGGTTCGCATACCGGTACTTACTCGGTAGCGTGCACAGCCGGCTGGCGGTGTGGCGTGCGACACCTCGTACAACGACCTCAGAGCAGGCGAGACTACCCGCTGAATTTAAGCATATTACTAAGCGGAGGAAAAGAAACTAACAAGGATTCCCCCAGTAGCGGCGAGCGAACAGGGAAGAGTCCAGCACCGAACCCCGCAGGCTGCCGCCTGTCGTGGCATGTGGTGTTTGGGAGGGTCCACTACCCCGACGCCTCGCGCCGAGCCCAAGTCCAACTTGAATGAGGCCACGGCCCGTAGAGGGTGCCAGGCCCGTAGCGGCCGGTGCGAGCGTCGGCGGGACCTCTCCTTCGAGTCGGGTTGCTTGAGAGTGCAGCTCCAAGTGGGTGGTAAACTCCATCTGAGACTAAATATGACCACGAGACCGATAGCGAACAAGTACCGTGAGGGAACGTTGAAAAGAACTTTGAAGAGAGAGTTCAAAAGTACGTGAAACCGTTCTGGGGTAAACGTGAGAAGTCCGAAAGGTCGAACGGGTGAGATTCACGCCCATCCGGCCACTGGCCTCCGCCCTCGGCAGATGGGGCCGGCCGCCCGCGCGGAGCAATCCGCGGCGGGGTCGTGTCCGGTTGCCTTTCCACTCGCCGCGGGGTGGGGCCGTTCCGGTGTGCGGTGGGCCGCACTTCTCCCCTAGTAGGACGTCGCGACCCGCTGGGTGCCGGCCTACGGCCCGGGTGCGCAGCCTGTCCTTCCGCGGGCCTCGGTTCGCGTCTGTTGGGCAGAGCCCCGGTGTCCTGGCTGGCTGCCCGGCGGTATATCTGGAGGAGTCGATTCGCCCCTTTGGGCGCTCGGGCTCCCGGCAAGCGCGCGCGGTTCTTCCCGGATGACGGACCTACCTGGCCCGGCCCCGGACCCGCGCCGCTGTTGGCTCGGGATGCTCTCGGGCGGAATAATCGCTCCCGTCAGCGGCGCTTCAGCTTTGGACAATTTCACGACCCGTCTTGAAACACGGACCAAGGAGTCTAACATGTGCGCGAGTCATTGGGCTGTACGAAACCTAAAGGCGTAATGAAAGTGAAGGTCTCGCCTTGCGCGGGCCGAGGGAGGATGGGGCTTCCCCGCCCTTCACGGGGCGGCGGCCTCCGCACTCCCGGGGCGTCTCGTCCTCATTGCGAGGTGAGGCGCACCTAGAGCGTACACGTTGGGACCCGAAAGATGGTGAACTATGCCTGGCCAGGACGAAGTCAGGGGAAACCCTGATGGAGGTCCGTAGCGATTCTGACGTGCAAATCGATCGTCGGAGCTGGGTATAGGGGCGAAAGACTAATCGAACCATCTAGTAGCTGGTTCCCTCCGAAGTTTCCCTCAGGATAGCTGGTGCTCGTACGAGTCTCATCCGGTAAAGCGAATGATTAGAGGCCTTGGGGCCGAAACGACCTCAACCTATTCTCAAACTTTAAA
>NW_026047388.1:57500-62500 GCF_023864345.2 Schistocerca serialis cubense
CACAGCACCCCAACGCCAGCGCCTCTGCCGCACGAAATCGTCGACCGGCAATCACTCCACCGGCGCCCCACCCCAACCGCCGAACTCGCAACTCCAGCGGATGAACGGCGGACTTTTCCCGCAGTCGCAATGTGCAATCCACCCCTATAACTTGCGTTTCATGAAGAGTTATGTCCAATATGCGACATTCCCGCTGTCCCTATACATGAGCTGCGAGCTGTACCAGTTACGAGCTAGAGACGCGATCGCGTTGCTCTCTGTACGAATGCCGATGCTGAGCGGTCAGCTAGGAGGCGCTCCATCCATGTCGGTACCGGTGGGCGTTGCACTCGCAGTCGCAAAAACGTACGGCAAGTATATTACTCGGAAGAGTTTATGACAGTCCAAGCCCCCCTGCGTGGGGAGCGTCTTTCTAGGCCATGACCCACCGGAAGGGCGCAGCGTCCCCCACCCCAGACATGTGACGTCACACTATCGGTATTGACGACTCGACTCATTGCTTATAATCATTTGCCATACACCGGTGGAAGCTGCCGAGACGAGTAGCTACATAGCGCGCTCGCCGTGGCACTAATGTACAGAGATACAACAGTTTCGACTGGAACCGGATTAAACGTATACACGGCGCTGATTAGTAATAGATAGACCCATCAGAATACAGATAATATATACAACTGTCCGTATACATGCTGAAAGACTCTGCTCACAATCACAACCACACGTCAGCCACACACTCTTATCACGCACTACTCTCCGCCTGTAACACGCACACAGACAATATGTAAGCACCAGCGTGGAACAACACCCAGTGCATCCTCTCCGCCACATGAGACAATCCACACTGTCATAACCAGACTGGGAGGTCCACTCAGAAAACGGAATATCCCACCCTCCCGACAACCACCATTGCTCAGCTAAGCCACCAACACCCACACATGTCCTACACAGGGGTGCACCCAACATCACAATACTGCCTCCTCTCACAGCACACAAACAATGGCAGGAATGAAAGACACAGGTCTCCCACAAGCATGGAATCGGAGCGCCGCCTGTCATGAGCCAAAGGTGTATCCTGACGTGGCAAATCAGATGATGCCGCAGGCATCCACTTACTATAATCACAATCAACAAACCGACCGGCCGCCCCCCCCCCCCCCCATTACACCTTTCCTTACAACAATGTGTACCTTAACCTAAACTATACTGTACCTTAACCTAAACTATACTGTACCTTAACCTAACCTATACGGTACCTTAACCTAACCTATACGGTACCTTAACCTAACCTATATTGTACCTTAACCTAACCTATATTGCGCCTTAACCTAACCTCTATTGTAACTTAACCTAACCTATATTGCTCCTTAACCTAACCTATATTGCACCTTAACCTAACCTATATTGCACCTTAACCTAACCTATATTGCGCCTTAACCTAACCTATATTGCGCCTTAACCTAACCTATATTGCGCCTTAACCTAACCTATATTGCGCCTTAACCTAACCTATATTGCGCCTTAACCTAACCTATATTGCGCCTTAACCTAACCTATATTGCGCCTTAACCTAACCTATATTGCGCCTTAACCTAACCTATATTGCGCCTTAACCTAACCTATATTGCGCCTTAACCTAACCTATATTGCGCCTTAACCTAACCTATATTGCGCCTTAACCTAACCTACATTGCGCCTTAACCTAACCTATATTGCGCCTTAACCTAACCTATATTGCGCCTTAACCTAACCTATATTGCGCCTTAACCTAACCTATATTGCGCCTTAACCTAACCTACATTGCGCCTTAACCTAACCTACATTGCGCCTTAACCTAACCTACATTGCGCCTTAACCTAACCTATATTGCGCCTTAACCTAACCTATATTGCGCCTTAACCTAACCTATGTTGCGCCTTAACCTAACCTATGTTGCGCCTTAACCTAACCTATGTTGCGCCTTAACCTAACCTATGTTGCGCCTTAACCTAACCTATGTTGCGCCTTAACCTAACCTATGTTGCGCCTTAACCTAACCTATGTTGCGCCGTAACCTAACCTATGTTGCGCCTTAACCTAACCTATGTTGCGCCTTAACCTAACCTATGTTGCGCCTTAACCTAACCTATGTTGCGCCGTAACCTAACCTATGTTGCGCCGTAACCTAACCTATGTTGCGCCGTAACCTAACCTATGTTGCGCCGTAACCTAACCTATGTTGCGCCGTAACCTAACCTATGTTGCGCCGTAACCTAACCTATGTTGCGCCGTAACCTAACCTATGTTGCGCCGTAACCTAACCTATGTTGCGCCGTAACCTAACCTATGTTGCGCCGTAACCTAACCTATGTTGCGCCGTAACCTAACCTATGTTGCGCCGTAACCTAACCTATGTTGCGCCGTAACCTAACCTATGTTGCGCCGTAACCTAACCTATGTTGCGCCGTAACCTAACCTATGTTGCGCCGTAACCTAACCTATGTTGCGCCGTAACCTAACCTATGTTGCGCCGTAACCTAACCTATGTTGCGCCGTAACCTAACCTATGTTGCGCCGTAACCTAACCTATGTTGCGCCGTAACCTAACCTATATCGTATCTTAACCTAACCTATATCGTATCTTAACCTAACCTATATCGTATCTTAACCTAACCTATATCGTATCTTAACCTAACCTATATCGTATCTTAACCTAACCTATATCGTATCTTAACCTAACCTATATCGTACCTTAACCTAACCTATATTGCCCCTTAACGTAACCCATATTGCGCTGTAACCCAACACACGTTGGGCCTTAACCCAACACACGTTGGGCCTTAACCCAACACACGTTGGGCCTTAACCCAACACACGTTGGGCCTTAACCCAACACACGTTGGGCCTTAACCCAACACACGTTGGGCCTTAACCCAACACACGTTGGGCCTTAACCCAACACACGTTGGGCCTTAACCCAACACACGTTGGGCCTTAACCCAACACACGTTGGGCCTTAACCCAACACACGTTGGGCCTTAACCCAACACACGTTGGGCCTTAACCCAACACACGTTGGGCCTTAACCCAACACACGTTGGGCCTTAACCCAACACACGTTGGGCCTTAACCTGCTCTGTAATTGTCATACGACGCGTTAAATTAGTGTAGTGTTGCCTAACTGCAACCCCCGCAATATAGTTTGCTACTCGCACTGCCCGGTCCCCAGTGTATCGCTTCATGTTAAACACCTTGCAGCTATACACTGTAATGTGGATGGCAGCAGGACGTACATGCTCAATGCCCTTTGCAGTTGTTCATTGGCATTCGCAGTTGTTCATTGGCATTCGCATGGCGAAGCACTTAGCCTACGCTGTGGTATGGCCTGTGTCAACTGTCCGCTGATATTGTACGTCCAAATCACACACTGTACTGCACATTGGTCCTCATGTACTGAATGATACATCGTGGTACATGTGACCGTACAACGACTGCGCCAACAACGGCGAACCATGCGGTCCAAATGTTGTGCACGCAGCTACGTGTCGTCTCCCTATAAGAGCTGGATTGCAGTGTGGTATGCCCTGGATGGCGATCAGCATGAGCCGTCTGTTGATGTAGTGGCGCGTGTTGTCAGACGTTGTCGTCTCTTCTCACACACCGTGATAGCATGGTGCACTGCGTTCCACATCTGCGACATGCGACAGAGGCCGGTTGACAGTCGTTCGCGCAATGGACATCGCATACGTACGGGGGCCACCTTCCACGTGTTTGCGAAGCGTGCACATGTTGTTGCGTGTATGTGGGCAGACATAGTGTGTCGTGACACCTGACACAGGCATGCAACAATCGTTGAATTTGCAAATGGCGATGGACGCCTACGTTTGCTGGTGACGTTACGCAAATGAACAACTGGTAAACCGTTGTGGTGCGGTTGTTCTCGCTAGAGGTGAATCAGTGATGGCGACGATCGGTTGAGCTACCAACCGGTTGTTTCAGCGATACCCACCATGCCCACGAACGTGAATGGCATGTGGGTGTGAAGCGATACGCGGCGGTGGCTGGGTGGGACCGGCCCCGGCCGGTGAGGGGGGGCCTCCCGGCGTGCTGGCCGCGCGGTGCGTGGGCGCACGCGCTACAGCCGGCTGGTGGGGGCGGCCACTGGCAGGCGCGCCGGCCGACGGAGGCGGCAGGCGGCGCAGCTGCGCGCCGGCGCACCCTGCACGCGGCGCCGTGCGGCCAAAGTAGGTCCTCGCGGGCCCGGTGCGAAGCGCGGTGGACATCTGCAGTGTGCTGGTCCGATTGAGGACTGTGTGCGCTGAGGATGCGCCGCCGCCCGGCGCTCGGCGCCGCGACGCCGTCTGCTGCTCGGTCGCCTCTGCGGTTCTCGCAGGTGGTTTGTATCGCAGCTGTGCGGACGTGTTGGCGCGTGCGCTGTGCTGGGAGAGTTCGCTTCGGCACCCAAGTGGGGCTTTTGTCCTTCTGTGGCGCTGGCGTTGGAGCTGCCGGTCACCGTAGGTGGCGCGTGTTGTCTCCCGCCGGCAATGCCACGACAGCACGCTCCCGGGCCTCTGTCGGCAGCGGCAAGCTCAGTTGGGAGCACGGGTGGTCGCACCTAAAGCGTCTACTCGCCAAACTCCGGGCGATTGCGCCTCTCTCGAACCCGACCAAGTACTTAGGACGGCGCTGCGCGCCGCCGGGACCTGAGAGGGTTTCGAGGTGTATGGTGCAGGGGAGCTCAGCCTCCTCCTGTTTGCAGAATAATTGAGCGGACGCTTGCGTGTTCGCGCGGGCCCCCGGGACACACTCCCGGGCGGCCGGCTGCTCAGCTCTAGTTGACGCAGCTCCCTGGTTGATCCTGCCAGTAGTCATATGCTTGTCTCAAAGATTAAGCCATGCATGTCTCAGTACAAGCCGCATTAAGGTGAAACCGCGAATGGCTCATTAAATCAGTTATGGTTCCTTAGATCGTACCCACGTTACTTGGATAACTGTGGTAATTCTAGAGCTAATACATGCAAACA
>NW_026047388.1:72500-75000 GCF_023864345.2 Schistocerca serialis cubense
TTAACCTAACCTACATTGCGCCTTAACCTAACCTATATTGCGCCTTAACCTAACCTATGTTGCGCCTTAACCTAACCTATGTTGCGCCTTAACCTAACCTATGTTGCGCCTTAACCTAACCTATGTTGCGCCTTAACCTAACCTATGTTGCGCCTTAACCTAACCTATGTTGCGCCTTAACCTAACCTATGTTGCGCCGTAACCTAACCTATGTTGCGCCTTAACCTAACCTATGTTGCGCCTTAACCTAACCTATGTTGCGCCTTAACCTAACCTATGTTGCGCCGTAACCTAACCTATGTTGCGCCGTAACCTAACCTATGTTGCGCCGTAACCTAACCTATGTTGCGCCGTAACCTAACCTATGTTGCGCCGTAACCTAACCTATGTTGCGCCGTAACCTAACCTATGTTGCGCCGTAACCTAACCTATGTTGCGCCGTAACCTAACCTATGTTGCGCCGTAACCTAACCTATGTTGCGCCGTAACCTAACCTATGTTGCGCCGTAACCTAACCTATGTTGCGCCGTAACCTAACCTATGTTGCGCCGTAACCTAACCTATGTTGCGCCGTAACCTAACCTATGTTGCGCCGTAACCTAACCTATGTTGCGCCGTAACCTAACCTATGTTGCGCCGTAACCTAACCTATGTTGCGCCGTAACCTAACCTATATCGTATCTTAACCTAACCTATATCGTATCTTAACCTAACCTATATCGTATCTTAACCTAACCTATATCGTATCTTAACCTAACCTATATCGTATCTTAACCTAACCTATATCGTATCTTAACCTAACCTATATCGTACCTTAACCTAACCTATATTGCCCCTTAACGTAACCCATATTGCGCTGTAACCCAACACACGTTGGGCCTTAACCCAACACACGTTGGGCCTTAACCCAACACACGTTGGGCCTTAACCCAACACACGTTGGGCCTTAACCCAACACACGTTGGGCCTTAACCCAACACACGTTGGGCCTTAACCCAACACACGTTGGGCCTTAACCCAACACACGTTGGGCCTTAACCCAACACACGTTGGGCCTTAACCCAACACACGTTGGGCCTTAACCCAACACACGTTGGGCCTTAACCCAACACACGTTGGGCCTTAACCTGCTCTGTAATTGTCATACGACGCGTTAAATTAGTGTAGTGTTGCCTAACTGCAACCCCCGCAATATAGTTTGCTACTCGCACTGCCCGGTCCCCAGTGTATCGCTTCATGTTAAACACCTTGCAGCTATACACTGTAATGTGGATGGCAGCAGGACGTACATGCTCAATGCCCTTTGCAGTTGTTCATTGGCATTCGCAGTTGTTCATTGGCATTCGCATGGCGAAGCACTTAGCCTACGCTGTGGTATGGCCTGTGTCAACTGTCCGCTGATATTGTACGTCCAAATCACACACTGTACTGCACATTGGTCCTCATGTACTGAATGATACATCGTGGTACATGTGACCGTACAACGACTGCGCCAACAACGGCGAACCATGCGGTCCAAATGTTGTGCACGCAGCTACGTGTCGTCTCCCTATAAGAGCTGGATTGCAGTGTGGTATGCCCTGGATGGCGATCAGCATGAGCCGTCTGTTGATGTAGTGGCGCGTGTTGTCAGACGTTGTCGTCTCTTCTCACACACCGTGATAGCATGGTGCACTGCGTTCCACATCTGCGACATGCGACAGAGGCCGGTTGACAGTCGTTCGCGCAATGGACATCGCATACGTACGGGGGCCACCTTCCACGTGTTTGCGAAGCGTGCACATGTTGTTGCGTGTATGTGGGCAGACATAGTGTGTCGTGACACCTGACACAGGCATGCAACAATCGTTGAATTTGCAAATGGCGATGGACGCCTACGTTTGCTGGTGACGTTACGCAAATGAACAACTGGTAAACCGTTGTGGTGCGGTTGTTCTCGCTAGAGGTGAATCAGTGATGGCGACGATCGGTTGAGCTACCAACCGGTTGTTTCAGCGATACCCACCATGCCCACGAACGTGAATGGCATGTGGGTGTGAAGCGATACGCGGCGGTGGCTGGGTGGGACCGGCCCCGGCCGGTGAGGGGGGGCCTCCCGGCGTGCTGGCCGCGCGGTGCGTGGGCGCACGCGCTACAGCCGGCTGGTGGGGGCGGCCACTGGCAGGCGCGCCGGCCGACGGAGGCGGCAGGCGGCGCAGCTGCGCGCCGGCGCACCCTGCACGCGGCGCCGTGCGGCCAAAGTAGGTCCTCGCGGGCCCGGTGCGAAGCGCGGTGGACATCTGCAGTGTGCTGGTCCGATTGAGGACTGTGTGCGCTGAGGATGCGCCGCCGCCCGGCGCTCGGCGCCGCGACGCCGTCTGCTGCTCGGTCGCCTCTGCGGTTCTCGCAGGTGGTTTGTATCGCAGCTGTGCGGACGTGTTGGCGCGTGCGCTGTGCTGGGAGAGTTCGCTTCGGCACCCAAGTGGGGCTTTTGTCCTTCTGTGGCGCTGGCGTTGGAGCT
>NW_026047388.1:80000-90000 GCF_023864345.2 Schistocerca serialis cubense
GGGTAACCCAAAAGGACCCGGAGACGCCGTCGGGAGATCGGGGAAGAGTTTTCTTTTCTGCATGAGCGTTCGAGTTCCCTGGAATCCTCTAGCAGGGAGATAGGGTTTGGAACGCGAAGAGCACCGCAGTTGCGGCGGTGTCCCGATCTTCCCCTCGGACCTTGAAAATCCGGGAGAGGGCCACGTGGAGGTGTCGCGCCGGTTCGTACCCATATCCGCAGCAGGTCTCCAAGGTGAAGAGCCTCTAGTCGATAGAATAATGTAGGTAAGGGAAGTCGGCAAATTGGATCCGTAACTTCGGGATAAGGATTGGCTCTGAGGATCGGGGCGTGTCGGGCTTGGTCGGGAAGTGGGTCAGCGCTAACGTGCCGGGCCTGGGCGAGGTGAGTGCCGTAGGGGTGCCGGTAAGTGCGGGCGTTTAGCGCGGGCGTGGTCTGCTCTCGCCGTTGGTTGGCCTCGTGCTGGCCGGCGGTGCAGGATGCGCGCGCCTGCGCGGCGTTCGCGCCCCGGTGCTTCAACCTGCGTGCAGGATCCGAGCTCGGTCCCGTGCCTTGGCCTCCCACGGATCTTCCTTGCTGCGAGGCCGCGTCCGCCTTAGCGTGCTCCTCCGGGGGCGCGCGGGTGCGCGGATTCTCTTCGGCCGCCATTCAACGATCAACTCAGAACTGGCACGGACTGGGGGAATCCGACTGTCTAATTAAAACAAAGCATTGCGATGGCCCTAGCGGGTGTTGACGCAATGTGATTTCTGCCCAGTGCTCTGAATGTCAACGTGAAGAAATTCAAGCAAGCGCGGGTAAACGGCGGGAGTAACTATCTCCTCTCCTGCGGTCTTCTCCCCTTCTCGTGGGCCCGCTGATTTTTGCAGAGTGGAAGACCGCACCAGGGGCTTGGGGGGGTTACCAGCCCCCCCTCGCATTATCCCTTTATAGTTGGGGGCAGCCGACAAGAAACAAGAGATGGTGGCCCTTCCGCTGAAGGTGCCACCCCAGCTACCCCAGCACCTATCCGGCCAACCGGCCGTAACGAAAATGCGATAGTTTGTGTAGCTCCCTTTGCTTGCAGTGAGTGCCACCGCACTTTTACCACGAAGAACGGTCTCGGGGTCCATCGCCGCCGCCAACACCCTGCGGCCGCCAACGCTGAGATCGTGACGGAGAGGCATCGCGCGAGGTGGACGGAGGAAGAAGTCCTGTCGCTCGCCAAGGCAGAGGCCGAACTGTTCCTGGAGAGGGACGCCCGGTTCTTCTTTGTAAATCAAGAACTTACCAGGATGTTCCCCGACCGAACGCTTGAGGCAATCAAGTGCCGACGGCGGCAAGCTGCCCACAAGCAGCTTGTCCGCCAATTCATGGAGGCACTTGAGATCGGTCGGGGTGAAGAGCCGGCGTCCCGCCGTGGAGCAGCGAGCTCGCTGCCTGACGCGGGCGAGGCCGCTGCGCCGCCCGTCGACGCAGCCGAGGACTTCGCGGCCGACACCACCGGGCCGCCGCCGGAGGGGCCGACTGACGCCGCCATCTGGGAGCATCTGGCGGGGCTACCTGCTTCCGCCCAGCGTTTCTCTGCCCTGGATCGGGTCATTGGTCTGGGGCGGGGCACGCCGCCCGATGTCATCCTGGGCATGCTCCCGGATGCCCTTGCGTCGGTCGGGTCCAGGGGGGAGAGGTCGATCACCAGGACACAGCGGCCGCGCCAACCATCCAAGCGGCCGCCTGCCGCCCCGCCGCTGCAGAAGCGCAAGCGGCGCCGCTGGGAATACGCGCGGACACAGGACGCCTTCCGTAGGTCGCGTGCGCGTTGCGTGCGCGGCTTGCTGGACGGCACCCTGCTGCAGCCGCCACCCGACATCCCCGGTCTGCTGGACTTCTGGGCGGACCTCTTCACGAAGAAGCCGATCTCCACCGCCGGCTTCATCCGTGACCGCCTTCTCCCGCACTCGGAGCCTGTCGCTCCTGAGTGCCTATGGGGGCCGGTCACACGTGAGGAGGTCGCTGCTGCCTTGCCGCCCAGGGGATCGGCAGCCGGGCCGGACGGCCTGACTCCAGCGGAGCTGCGGCGCCTGCCGCATGAAGTCCTGGTGAAACTCTTGAACCTCTTCCTCCTGGCCCGCGCCCTCCCCGAGCGTCTGCTTCGCGCCCGGACGTCACTTCTCCCCAAAACGGCTGCACCAACATCCCCCGCTGACTTTCGCCCCATTACGGTCTGCTCGGTGTTGGCGCGGACCTTTCACAAGGTTCTCGCGTCACGCCTGATGCGTGCATGTGCTGTGGACGAACGTCAGCGGGCATTCATCCCCCGGGATGGGATGTTGGAAAACACCTTCATCTTGGACACTGCTCTCACCGACGCAGTCCGCTCCTGTCGCTCTGTTTTTGTGGCATCGATCGACGTCTCTAAAGCGTTCGATTCGGTGGACCATGCCGCCCTCCGCCCCGTGCTGAGGGCTCATGGCCTGCCGGATTGCTTTATTGAGTACGTCGAAAGGTGTTACGAGGGTAGCACGACGGTGATAGCGGGCGGCGCCGACGTGGGCGTGCCCCTGCAGCCGGCTAGGGGTGTGCGTCAGGGTGACCCCCTCTCCCCCCTCCTTTTCAATTTTGCGGTGGACTATGTTTTGAGTCAACTTCCCTCCCACATCGGAGCTCGGATCCTTGGTCGCAGAGTTAACGCTGCGGCCTTCGCAGATGACGTCCTGCTTTTTGCATCGACCGCGAGGGGATTGCAGTCCCTCATCGACGCAGCCGTCGCAGCCCTCGCCCATCTGGGGCTGCAGATCAACGCCCGGAAGTGTTTCACCCTCGCCTTAGTCGCGTCTGGGCGCGACAAGAAGGTGAAGGTCGACGCCGACGTTACCTTCAAAGCGGGCAACGCCACCGTGCCCGCCCTACGTGTGGGTGAAACCTTCCGGTACCTGGGACTGCAATTCTCCACCGCTGGTCGCTGCGTTTTCAACCCACGACGCCACCTGGTGGAGCAGCTGGACGTCATCTCCCGAGCTCCGCTCAAGCCGCAACAGCGCCTCCACGCCCTCACCACCGTACTTCTGCCTGGCCTGTACCATGGGCTGGCCCTCAGCCGCACCCGAGTGGGTGCGTTGAAAGCGGCAGATGTGACCATCCGTGCCGCCGTCAGGAGATGGTTCCGCCTTCCGGCGGACACTCCCCTGGGCTACTTCCACGCTCCTGTAGCCCAGGGAGGCCTCGGCATCCCATCATGCCGATGGATGGGGCCAACACTTCGCCGGTCCCGTCTCCTGGCGCTGAAGAGGATTGGGCCAGCCGCCGACGGTGCAGGCCGGGACGAGGTGCAGCGTGAGATTGAGGCGCTAGAGCGGCATCTTATGTGGGAGGGCCACCTCCTCAAATCGTCGACGCAGGTTGGAGAGATGTGGGCCGCGCGCCTGCACGTTGCCTTTGACGGTGCGGCGCTGTCATCTTCCGCCGCCGTCAAGGGGCAACACCAGTGGGTCGCTGACACCAGTCGCCTGCTATCTGGGCGTAACTTCATCGACGCTCTCCGCGCCCGCATCAACGCCTTCCCCACGAAGGCACGGCGCAGTCGCGGGCGGGAGGCGGACACCAGATGCCGCGCGGGCTGCCAGGCCGTAGAGACCGCCAACCACGTGTTACAGGCTTGCTTCAGGACGCACGGGTCCCGGGTTAAGCGGCATGACGCGATCGTGCGCTATGTTGCCCGTGGACTCGCGCAGAGGGGCTTCAACGTCTCTGTGGAGCCCCACCTCCGCACACCTGAGGGAATCCGCAAGCCTGACGTGGTGGCGGTTAAAGACGGCATTGCCCGCGTCATCGACGCCCAGGTAGTCGGAGACCATCTCCGGCTCGACTGGTGTCACTCCGAGAAAGCGGCCTACTACAACACGCCGTCCATCAGGCGTGCCATCTCCAACCTGCACCGTGACGTTGAGGAGGTTACAGTGTCCACCGCGACATTGAATTGGAGGGGTGTATGGTCTCCAGCGTCGGCCGGAGATCTCTCCGCACTTGGATTTAGACCCCGAGAACTGGCGGTGCTTAGCACGAGAGTACTGCAAAGCTGCTGCACGAGCTATCGCATTTTCGAATATATGACGGCGCACAGTCCGATGGAGCGAGCCGGCGTCGGATAGGATGCTGGTTATTTTCTTCGCCTTGACTCCTGGGGCCTATCCACAGGAGGAATATCCCGTCTTTGTTCTTTCTTCTTTGTGTTCGTAACTTATGTTGTTTTTGTTTCTGTTTTTTCCAGCATATATATATGTATATGTATTGTAGTTTTAACCTTTTCTTGTGGCATCGCCCTGTAAGTCCCCACCTCGGTGGCGGACATGGCGTGAAACACCTGCCACACCCTATCTGTACATATATATGTGTTATTCAGCAATGAATAAAGACGGCTAATGAATAGCCAAATGCCTCGTCATCTAATTAGTGACGCGCATGAATGGATTAACGAGATTCCCGCTGTCCCTATCTACTCGCCGGGAAAGCGGTCTGCGTGGCGCCACCCGGGGGAGGTGCGTTGCCTCCCGATAACTGGGTTAAAAACCGCCAGGAGACCCTCTGATTCCCTGAAAGTTTTGCCTTCAGCAGGGCTCAGAGGAACCTGAGTGGGGCGGGGACCGTAATGTCCTATCCCGTGGCCTTGACGTGGCCCTGGCGCTCAGTACCCCCACAAGATGGGGCGAAGCTAACACGGGAAGGGCCGTCCATGCATGACGTTAAAAGGCTAGCCCTTAACTGGGTGCAACCCACACTGGTCCGCACTGGCCCACCGTGAATTATCAAAAGCGGTGGGTGAGACATGGTCGGTCATGATCCCCCGGTACGTGTGGAGACCCTCCGGGGAACGTAACTCGGGTTTGAGTGCCGCACCGTCTCGTTGATGTCAAACTCCACGTATAAGACCCGGACTGACTCCTTTAACACCTTCCGGGCTGCGTTGATAGGTGTGGGTTGTCGTTGTGTCAAGGCAGGACGTAAAACTCCCGTCCTGGCAGGACGTTAAATGCCCCCAACCCAAGCGAAAGCAAAGGGTGCATGGCGCAGGGGAAGCTGCGTTACGGGAGGCATAACAACTGTCTCTCCTGAGTTGAGCGCGGTGGCTGGGCGAGGGTATGAGGGTAAGTCTCACGACGATCCCGGAACCCTGCGGTCTGGCCACTGCAGTTCCTCACGTCATGGACGACGTTAAAAGTCCCCCAACCCAAGGTGAAAGCAAAGGGTGCATGGCGCAGGGGGAGCTGCGTAAACAAGGACACAACACCTGTCCTGATTTTCCCGCGGCTGTACTCGCTGGGGAGGGATCGTGGCCTGAGCCGGCAAAGGCTCAGCGCCATGTCGGGGACTTCGACATGCTCCGCCAAACCAGGGCGTGGTAACACGTCCCTGGCTAGGTTAGATGGGGCCAGACCCCCGAAAGTCTGGGGGACCGACCCAGCACCTGGGTAGGGCTGGGTCTAAGGCCTTAGGGTGGAAACTCGGCCTAGTAGGGGGCGAAGGCCGAGAGGTGAATCCGCCTCTCCGGAATGCGCTGGGCATTTGCCGGGGAGGGACGGGAGAAATCTCCAGTGGTACAGTCGTGGAAGGGGACTAGTGCGCTGGAAACGGCGCGCTAAACCCGGCAGCTCACAAAGCTCTTGGTCCAGGGGCGGGACTGGTGAGCGAGCTGCACTAAGCCTCCCCCCATGCCAGAAGAGCCGGTCCGGGGAAAGAGACGGGCTCTCAACTTTTTTGGTCTCTCTCAGAAATTATGGCGGTAAACACAGAGAGAGAGACTTCCGAGCGATGCGATGATAACGCAGACACTGAAATAAAGAGCGCAGCCGAAAGGCTAAAAGAAATAAACGCGCTACTAGTGACAGACAAAGGGAAGATGAGCAATGATAGGATTAACGAGATAAAGGATAAGTTGGCCTTGTGGGCAATAGCCCAAAGCCAACTAGAAGGAAGAATTAAAGAGTTGGAACGGCAAAACAAACAAATTACGACTGAAAGAACAAAGACATATGCCACAGTGGTGGCAGGAGGACCACAGAAACCACAAATAAACATGAAAGAGAGTATAGAAAAAGTGACAGCGAAGCAAGGAGTGGCATTATTTCTGAAACCAAAAGAAGGACAGAGTGTGAAAGAAGTGAAAGAAATATTTACGAGAGTAATAAACCCAACCAAGGCAAAAGTTAAAATAAATAAAGTAGTAATAGCTAAAAATGCAGTAATAGTGGAAACCCCCACACAGCAGGATAGGAACACTATAATGGGGCATAAAGACCTACAGAGATCTGTAATATGCGAAAAAACAAAGAAACGATGGCCATTAATGACCATATTTGATGTTTCGAACAGACTGACACCAGAAGAACTAACAGAATGTATTCACATGCAGAATTTCGAAGAAAAGATGAGCCTACAAGATTTTAAAAAGGAATTTAGACCGAAATTTAGGATGGGGAAAAAGGATAGAGATACGGGCCATCAAGTAGTTGAAGTTTCACCAACGTTAAGGAAAGAGCTTATACAAAGTGGAAGAATATATGTAGAATATAGTTCAGTGGCGGTCAAGGACTATTGTGTGGTACCCAGATGCCATAAATGCATGGATCTGGGCCACGTTCAGAAGTACTGTACTTGGGGTGACCCCACCTGTGGACACTGTGGAACAGATAACCACAACAAGAAAGAGTGCCCTGAAAAGAACAGGCCGGAAACATGTATACCATGTAATCGAAGAGGGAAAAGAAAATGTAGAGCACCAAACTCAAAAGAATGCCCCACATATCAGCTTTTACTAGGGAGATTAATACAAAGGACAGATTATGGAGAGTAAACCCCAAGAAAAAAGAAAGAAGCACAAATCACCTAGTAAGCAATTAAGGGATACACTAAGGGGCATAAAAATCAGGGAAGCAGTAGGGGCAAGGGAACAGGAGGCAAAAGGGACCACAGGCAAACAGCCTGAAAATAAGGGAACGGAAAACAACACACAAGACAATAAACAACACACAAAATGTACAGCACAAAACTGCATTGCTATAACTCCCATTAAAAGAACAACACAACCAAAAATATACCACCAAGAGACAATACAGGGGATAGGAAAAGAAAAACAAAAAATGACAGATACACAAGTACAAGCTGTATACACGAAAGAAGCACAAGTACAAACACAAGGGCGACCTCGGCTGCCCATTTTTTATGACAGGAAAATGCAGATGGAAAGTAGGGATGGACAGTCAGAGGTACCAAAGACACAACGGGAATCATCGATACAAGACAAGAAACAAAACATAATGCAGGATGCACAAGTGCAGACACTACATATGGTAGATGCACAAGTACAAACAACGAACACAAGAGAAGCACAAGTACAAACAGAAGGGCGACCTCGGTCGCCCATTTTCCATAACAAAGAAATGCCGATGGAGGGCAGAAGTGGGCGACCAGAGGCGCCCCTGACACAACATATCACACCAACACAGAGACAGAACAAAGACACAGAAAAGAACAGTTCAGGAAAGAAATACGGACGACCTCGGTCGTCCGTTTACAATGAAAAGAAACTGCCGATGGAGGGCACGGACGGACGACCGAGTTCGCCCAAAAGAGATCAAGAAAATCAGAGACAAGATAAAAGCAATCAGACAAGCATGAGTGTCACATACAGGGCAATGGACCCTAAGGACACATATAAAATATGCGAGAACGCTCTACAGATGGCAAGATTAGAAGAACCTGGCCTGCTAACCACTGCACTTAGACAACTAGTGAGAGTGGGGCACAGAAACGGCTCGAGAATTACTTATCCAGCTCTGGCGGATGTCGACTGCATTCAGTTAGCAGCGGCAGGAATTCCAACGGAACATGAACAATTACAAAAAATAGTTAAACAAGTATATGAAAGACGAGGTTTAAAATTTAATCTAGATAACATATATACGCAAATGGTAACAACATACGGCCGAATAGGGTTCGACCCCAACAAAGAATGGCCAGCAGATCATTTCCATACATATCACCCATAATGGATCTCAGAGTTCTCCAAATAAATACAATGAGAAGTGCACACGTAAACTATGAATTACGTAAATTAGCGGAAGAACACAAAGCTGATATATTATGCATGCAAGAACCGTACTCCCGGGAGGGTAAAATCCCAGGAATGATAGCTACAGCACAAGTAATTATGAAAGGAGACAGACCGATGTCTGCAATAGTGATTCTAAATAGAAATATAAAAACAATAGTATTAAATCAATTCACAAATGAGCATATTGTAACAATTGAAGTACAAGCTACTAACACAAAATGGTATTTGGTATCAATTTATTGTCAGTACAGAGAACCTATAACTATGTATTTAGAACAATTAAAAGTAATATGCAGATCATTACAGGGTTATCAAGTAATAATTGCAATGGATGCAAATGCAAAGTCATTCCTGTGGCATAGCGGAGAACAAGATGAAAAAGGTCAAGAATTAGAAGATGTAATAAGTGAACTAAATCTAGATGTAATAAATACACCTAGTGATATACCTACATATTCAAATAGAGCAGGAGCAAAAACAAACATTGATATAACACTGGCGAATAATAGGGCTAACAACAAAATAGATAATTGGGAGGTACTGGAGAATGTAACAACTAGTGATCACAATGTAATTAAATATATACTAAAAGCAGAACAGAGGGTAGTGCTACAGGAATGGCTTTCAGAATATGACTACAAAAAAGTAGACTGGGAAAGACTCTCCCGGGAGTATAGCCCGCCGGAGCTGGATGAGGCTCTCGAGATTGATGAGATAGTGGAGCAGATAGTTAATAGCGTAAAGGAGGTAATTGACGCAGTCGTACCAAAGAGAAGCAGAGTCCAAAGCGTCCACCCGGCACCATGGACTCCAGAACTAAGTGACCTACGTCAGGCTACGCGCAGGGCAAGACGCAGGTATCAGCGCACATTCAACCCACAAGATAGAGAATATAGACTAAACATATACAGGCAATACAGGGAGAGATATAGAAGAGAAATCATAGAAGTGAGGAAAAGAAGTTGGGAAAATTTTGTAAGAAATAACTTAGCAATGGATCCCTGGGGAAAGCCTTACAAGCTAGTAAGGGAAAAAATAAGAGCCCCAACAGTCCTCTCATCTATAAGAATACCAAATGAAAACAGAACGACCACAACAAGACAAGAGACAATAACGGTGCTCCTCCAAGCCCTGCTACCGGATGATGATCCCACTGAGGACACACCGGAGCAGGCAGCTATAAGAGAGAGAGCACAAAGAGAATATAATAACAATATAATAGTCTACCCCTTCTCACCGCAGGAGGTGGTAGAAGTGATATCAAACCTAAAAAGAGGAAAATCTCCCGGACCCGACAGGGTTACGGTCGAGGTTCTTCAGGCAATAAAAGAAAAAATAGCTCCAATATTGGCAAGTCTTTACAATAAATGTTTGGAAAGAGGCACTTTTCCAATAAGATGGAAAAGAGCGGAAGTAATAATACTTAGGAAGCCAGATAAGGATCCAATGGAATGTAAAGCATATAGGCCAATATGTCTGCTAGATACCATGGGCAAAGCCCTAGAAAAATTGCTCTGTGCGAGACTGACCGGTCACCGAGAAATGGCAGGGATGCACGAGTGGCAGTTCGGATTCCGCCGTGGAAAATCGACGGAGGACGCGATCAACACTGCGGCCGAACTTGTCAGCTCGTCGACCTGTACATATGTTCTAGGAGTAATGGTGGACATCTCAGGGGCGTTTGACAATTTGTGGTGGCCGGCGCTGTTTACCTGCTTGCAGGAAATGCAGTGTCCGGCAGCACTATACAAATGTTTCAAGAGCTACTGTAGAGACCGGGTGGTACAGATGACGTCTCCGAATGCGGTTGTGACTAAGAACATCTCTAAAGGATGTCCACAGGGATCAGTTTGCGGCCCCATATTTTGGGACATAAATATGGAGCCGTTGCTGCACTCCCTGCAGCAGGAAGCAT
>NW_026047388.1:95000-97500 GCF_023864345.2 Schistocerca serialis cubense
TCCGCCTGTAACACGCACACAGACAATATGTAAGCACCAGCGTGGAACAACACCCAGTGCATCCTCTCCGCCACATGAGACAATCCACACTGTCATAACCAGACTGGGAGGTCCACTCAGAAAACGGAATATCCCACCCTCCCGACAACCACCATTGCTCAGCTAAGCCACCAACACCCACACATGTCCTACACAGGGGTGCACCCAACATCACAATACTGCCTCCTCTCACAGCACACAAACAATGGCAGGAATGAAAGACACAGGTCTCCCACAAGCATGGAATCGGAGCGCCGCCTGTCATGAGCCAAAGGTGTATCCTGACGTGGCAAATCAGATGATGCCGCAGGCATCCACTTACTATAATCACAATCAACAAACCGACCGGCCGCCCCCCCCCCCCCATTACACCTTTCCTTACAACAATGTGTACCTTAACCTAAACTATACTGTACCTTAACCTAAACTATACTGTACCTTAACCTAACCTATACGGTACCTTAACCTAACCTATACGGTACCTTAACCTAACCTATATTGTACCTTAACCTAACCTATATTGCGCCTTAACCTAACCTCTATTGTAACTTAACCTAACCTATATTGCTCCTTAACCTAACCTATATTGCACCTTAACCTAACCTATATTGCGCCTTAACCTAACCTATATTGCGCCTTAACCTAACCTATATTGCGCCTTAACCTAACCTATATTGCGCCTTAACCTAACCTATATTGCGCCTTAACCTAACCTATATTGCGCCTTAACCTAACCTATATTGCGCCTTAACCTAACCTATATTGCGCCTTAACCTAACCTATATTGCGCCTTAACCTAACCTATATTGCGCCTTAACCTAACCTATATTGCGCCTTAACCTAACCTACATTGCGCCTTAACCTAACCTATATTGCGAGTTAACCTAACCTATATTGCGCCTTAACCTAACCTATATTGCGCCTTAACCTAACCTATATTGCGCCTTAACCTAACCTATATTGCGCCTTAACCTAACCTACATTGCGCCTTAACCTAACCTACATTGCGCCTTAACCTAACCTACATTGCGCCTTAACCTAACCTATATTGCGCCTTAACCTAACCTATATTGCGCCTTAACCTAACCTATGTTGCGCCTTAACCTAACCTATGTTGCGCCTTAACCTAACCTATGTTGCGCCTTAACCTAACCTATGTTGCGCCTTAACCTAACCTATGTTGCGCCTTAACCTAACCTATGTTGCGCCTTAACCTAACCTATGTTGCGCCGTAACCTAACCTATGTTGCGCCGTAACCTAACCTATGTTGCGCCTTAACCTAACCTATGTTGCGCCTTAACCTAACCTATGTTGCGCCTTAACCTAACCTATGTTGCGCCGTAACCTAACCTATGTTGCGCCGTAACCTAACCTATGTTGCGCCGTAACCTAACCTATGTTGCGCCGTAACCTAACCTATGTTGCGCCGTAACCTAACCTATGTTGCGCCGTAACCTAACCTATGTTGCGCCGTAACCTAACCTATGTTGCGCCGTAACCTAACCTATGTTGCGCCGTAACCTAACCTATGTTGCGCCGTAACCTAACCTATGTTGCGCCGTAACCTAACCTATGTTGCGCCGTAACCTAACCTATGTTGCGCCGTAACCTAACCTATGTTGCGCCGTAACCTAACCTATGTTGCGCCGTAACCTAACCTATGTTGCGCCGTAACCTAACCTATGTTGCGCCGTAACCTAACCTATGTTGCGCCGTAACCTAACCTATGTTGCGCCGTAACCTAACCTATGTTGCGCCGTAACCTAACCTATGTTGCGCCGTAACCTAACCTATATCGTATCTTAACCTAACCTATATCGTATCTTAACCTAACCTATATCGTATCTTAACCTAACCTATATCGTATCTTAACCTAACCTATATCGTATCTTAACCTAACCTATATCGTATCTTAACCTAACCTATATCGTACCTTAACCTAACCTATATTGCCCCTTAACGTAACCCATATTGCGCTGTAACCCAACACACGTTGGGCCTTAACCCAACACACGTTGGGCCTTAACCCAACACACGTTGGGCCTTAACCCAACACACGTTGGGCCTTAACCCAACACACGTTGGGCCTTAACCCAACACACGTTGGGCCTTAACCCAACACACGTTGGGCCTTAACCCAACACACGTTGGGCCTTAACCCAACACACGTTGGGCCTTAACCCAACACACGTTGGGCCTTAACCCAACACACGTTGGGCCTTAACCCAACACACGTTGGGCCTTAACCCAACACACGTTGGGCCTTAACCCAACACACGTTGGGCCTTAACCTGCTCTGTAATTGTCATACGACGCGTTAAATTAGTGTAGTGTTGCCTAACTGCAACCCCCGCAATATAGTTTGCTACTCGCACTGCCCGGTCCCCAGTGTATCGCTTCATGTTAAACACCTTGCAGCTATACACTGTAATGTGGATGGCAGCAGGACGTACATGCTCA
>NW_026047388.1:102500-105000 GCF_023864345.2 Schistocerca serialis cubense
GGCTCGGGATGCTCTCGGGCGGAATAATCGCTCCCGTCAGCGGCGCTTCAGCTTTGGACAATTTCACGACCCGTCTTGAAACACGGACCAAGGAGTCTAACATGTGCGCGAGTCATTGGGCTGTACGAAACCTAAAGGCGTAATGAAAGTGAAGGTCTCGCCTTGCGCGGGCCGAGGGAGGATGGGGCTTCCCCGCCCTTCACGGGGCGGCGGCCTCCGCACTCCCGGGGCGTCTCGTCCTCATTGCGAGGTGAGGAGCACCTAGAGCGTACACGTTGGGACCCGAAAGATGGTGAACTATGCCTGGCCAGGACGAAGTCAGGGGAAACCCTGATGGAGGTCCGTAGCGATTCTGACGTGCAAATCGATCGTCGGAGCTGGGTATAGGGGCGAAAGACTAATCGAACCATCTAGTAGCTGGTTCCCTCCGAAGTTTCCCTCAGGATAGCTGGTGCTCGTACGAGTCTCATCCGGTAAAGCGAATGATTAGAGGCCTTGGGGCCGAAACGACCTCAACCTATTCTCAAACTTTAAATGGGTGAGATCTCCGGCTTGCTTGATATGCTGAAGCCGCGAGCAAACGACTCGGATCGGAGTGCCAAGTGGGCCACTTTTGGTAAGCAGAACTGGCGCTGTGGGATGAACCAAACGCCGAGTTAAGGCGCCCGAATCGACGCTCATGGGAAACCATGAAAGGCGTTGGTTGCTTAAGACAGCAGGACGGTGGCCATGGAAGTCGGAATCCGCTAAGGAGTGTGTAACAACTCACCTGCCGAAGCAACTAGCCCTGAAAATGGATGGCGCTGAAGCGTCGTGCCTATACTCGGCCGTCAGTCTGGCAGTCATGGCCGGTCCTTGCGGCCGGCCGCGAAGCCCTGACGAGTAGGAGGGTCGCGGCGGTGGGCGCAGAAGGGTCTGGGCGTGAGCCTGCCTGGAGCCGCCGTCGGTGCAGATCTTGGTGGTAGTAGCAAATACTCCAGCGAGGCCCTGGAGGGCTGACGCGGAGAAGGGTTTCGTGTGAACAGCCGTTGCACACGAGTCAGTCGATCCTAAGCCCTAGGAGAAATCCGATGTTGATGGGGGCCGTCATAGCATGATGCACTTTGTGCTGGCCCCCGTTGGGCGAAAGGGAATCCGGTTCCTATTCCGGAACCCGGCAGCGGAACCGATACAAGTCGGGCCCCTCTTTTAGAGATGCTCGTCGGGGTAACCCAAAAGGACCCGGAGACGCCGTCGGGAGATCGGGGAAGAGTTTTCTTTTCTGCATGAGCGTTCGAGTTCCCTGGAATCCTCTAGCAGGGAGATAGGGTTTGGAACGCGAAGAGCACCGCAGTTGCGGCGGTGTCCCGATCTTCCCCTCGGACCTTGAAAATCCGGGAGAGGGCCACGTGGAGGTGTCGCGCCGGTTCGTACCCATATCCGCAGCAGGTCTCCAAGGTGAAGAGCCTCTAGTCGATAGAATAATGTAGGTAAGGGAAGTCGGCAAATTGGATCCGTAACTTCGGGATAAGGCTTGGCTCTGAGGATCGGGGCGTGTCGGGCTTGGTCGGGAAGTGGGTCAGCGCTAACGTGCCGGGCCTGGGCGAGGTGAGTGCCGTAGGGGTGCCGGTAAGTGCGGGCGTTTAGCGCGGGCGTGGTCTGCTCTCGCCGTTGGTTGGCCTCGTGCTGGCCGGCGGTGCAGGATGCGCGCGCCTGCGCGGCGTTCGCGCCCCGGTGCTTCAACCTGCGTGCAGGATCCGAGCTCGGTCCCGTGCCTTGGCCTCCCACGGATCTTCCTTGCTGCGAGGCCGCGTCCGCCTTAGCGTGCTCCTCCGGGGGCGCGCGGGTGCGCGGATTCTCTTCGGCCGCCATTCAACGATCAACTCAGAACTGGCACGGACTGGGGGAATCCGACTGTCTAATTAAAACAAAGCATTGCGATGGCCCTAGCGGGTGTTGACGCAATGTGATTTCTGCCCAGTGCTCTGAATGTCAACGTGAAGAAATTCAAGCAAGCGCGGGTAAACGGCGGGAGTAACTATGACTCTCGGCATTCCATCTTGCCGATGGATGGGTCCGACCCTCCGTCGGTCCCGTCTCCTGGCGCTGAAGAAGATAGGGCCAGCCTGCGACGGTGCAGGCATGGATGAGGTGCAGCGTGAGATCGAGGTGCTGGAGCGCCACCTAATGTGGGAGGGCCACCTCCTCAAATCGTCAACGCAGGTTGGGGAAATGTGGGCGGCGCGCCTACACATCGCCATTGACGGTGCGGCACTGTCATCTTCTGCCGCCGTCAGTGGCCAACATCAGTGGGTCGCCGACACCAGTCGCCTGCTATCTGGGCGTGAATACATCGACGCCCTCCGCGCCCGCATCAACGCCTTCCCTACGAAGGCACGGCGCAGTCGCGGGCGGGAGGCGGACACCAGATGCCGCGCGGGGTGCCAGGCCGTGGAGACCGCCAACCACGTACTTCAGGCTTGCTTTAGGACGCACGGGTCCCGGGTCAAGCGCCATGACG
>NW_026047388.1:110000-115000 GCF_023864345.2 Schistocerca serialis cubense
ACCTATGTTGCGCCTTAACCTAACCTATGTTGCGCCTTAACCTAACCTATGTTGCGCCGTAACCTAACCTATGTTGCGCCGTAACCTAACCTATGTTGCGCCGTAACCTAACCTATGTTGCGCCGTAACCTAACCTATGTTGCGCCGTAACCTAACCTATGTTGCGCCGTAACCTAACCTATGTTGCGCCGTAACCTAACCTATGTTGCGCCGTAACCTAACCTATGTTGCGCCGTAACCTAACCTATGTTGCGCCGTAACCTAACCTATGTTGCGCCGTAACCTAACCTATGTTGCGCCGTAACCTAACCTATGTTGCGCCGTAACCTAACCTATGTTGCGCCGTAACCTAACCTATGTTGCGCCGTAACCTAACCTATGTTGCGCCGTAACCTAACCTATGTTGCGCCGTAACCTAACCTATGTTGCGCCGTAACCTAACCTATGTTGCGCCGTAACCTAACCTATATCGTATCTTAACCTAACCTATATCGTATCTTAACCTAACCTATATCGTATCTTAACCTAACCTATATCGTATCTTAACCTAACCTATATCGTATCTTAACCTAACCTATATCGTATCTTAACCTAACCTATATCGTACCTTAACCTAACCTATATTGCCCCTTAACGTAACCCATATTGCGCTGTAACCCAACACACGTTGGGCCTTAACCCAACACACGTTGGGCCTTAACCCAACACACGTTGGGCCTTAACCCAACACACGTTGGGCCTTAACCCAACACACGTTGGGCCTTAACCCAACACACGTTGGGCCTTAACCCAACACACGTTGGGCCTTAACCCAACACACGTTGGGCCTTAACCCAACACACGTTGGGCCTTAACCCAACACACGTTGGGCCTTAACCCAACACACGTTGGGCCTTAACCCAACACACGTTGGGCCTTAACCCAACACACGTTGGGCCTTAACCTGCTCTGTAATTGTCATACGACGCGTTAAATTAGTGTAGTGTTGCCTAACTGCAACCCCCGCAATATAGTTTGCTACTCGCACTGCCCGGTCCCCAGTGTATCGCTTCATGTTAAACACCTTGCAGCTATACACTGTAATGTGGATGGCAGCAGGACGTACATGCTCAATGCCCTTTGCAGTTGTTCATTGGCATTCGCAGTTGTTCATTGGCATTCGCATGGCGAAGCACTTAGCCTACGCTGTGGTATGGCCTGTGTCAACTGTCCGCTGATATTGTACGTCCAAATCACACACTGTACTGCACATTGGTCCTCATGTACTGAATGATACATCGTGGTACATGTGACCGTACAACGACTGCGCCAACAACGGCGAACCATGCGGTCCAAATGTTGTGCACGCAGCTACGTGTCGTCTCCCTATAAGAGCTGGATTGCAGTGTGGTATGCCCTGGATGGCGATCAGCATGAGCCGTCTGTTGATGTAGTGGCGCGTGTTGTCAGACGTTGTCGTCTCTTCTCACACACCGTGATAGCATGGTGCACTGCGTTCCACATCTGCGACATGCGACAGAGGCCGGTTGACAGTCGTTCGCGCAATGGACATCGCATACGTACGGGGGCCACCTTCCACGTGTTTGCGAAGCGTGCACATGTTGTTGCGTGTATGTGGGCAGACATAGTGTGTCGTGACACCTGACACAGGCATGCAACAATCGTTGAATTTGCAAATGGCGATGGACGCCTACGTTTGCTGGTGACGTTACGCAAATGAACAACTGGTAAACCGTTGTGGTGCGGTTGTTCTCGCTAGAGGTGAATCAGTGATGGCGACGATCGGTTGAGCTACCAACCGGTTGTTTCAGCGATACCCACCATGCCCACGAACGTGAATGGCATGTGGGTGTGAAGCGATACGCGGCGGTGGCTGGGTGGGACCGGCCCCGGCCGGTGAGGGGGGGCCTCCCGGCGTGCTGGCCGCGCGGTGCGTGGGCGCACGCGCTACAGCCGGCTGGTGGGGGCGGCCACTGGCAGGCGCGCCGGCCGACGGAGGCGGCAGGCGGCGCAGCTGCGCGCCGGCGCACCCTGCACGCGGCGCCGTGCGGCCAAAGTAGGTCCTCGCGGGCCCGGTGCGAAGCGCGGTGGACATCTGCAGTGTGCTGGTCCGATTGAGGACTGTGTGCGCTGAGGATGCGCCGCCGCCCGGCGCTCGGCGCCGCGACGCCGTCTGCTGCTCGGTCGCCTCTGCGGTTCTCGCAGGTGGTTTGTATCGCAGCTGTGCGGACGTGTTGGCGCGTGCGCTGTGCTGGGAGAGTTCGCTTCGGCACCCAAGTGGGGCTTTTGTCCTTCTGTGGCGCTGGCGTTGGAGCTGCCGGTCACCGTAGGTGGCGCGTGTTGTCTCCCGCCGGCAATGCCACGACAGCACGCTCCCGGGCCTCTGTCGGCAGCGGCAAGCTCAGTTGGGAGCACGGGTGGTCGCACCTAAAGCGTCTACTCGCCAAACTCCGGGCGATTGCGCCTCTCTCGAACCCGACCAAGTACTTAAGACGGCGCTGCGCGCCGCCGGGACCTGAGAGGGTTTCGAGGTGTATGGTGCAGGGGAGCTCAGCCTCCTCCTGTTTGCAGAATAATTGAGCGGACGCTTGCGTGTTCGCGCGGGCCCCCGGGACACACTCCCGGGCGGCCGGCTGCTCAGCTCTAGTTGACGCAGCTCCCTGGTTGATCCTGCCAGTAGTCATATGCTTGTCTCAAAGATTAAGCCATGCATGTCTCAGTACAAGCCGCATTAAGGTGAAACCGCGAATGGCTCATTAAATCAGTTATGGTTCCTTAGATCGTACCCACGTTACTTGGATAACTGTGGTAATTCTAGAGCTAATACATGCAAACAGAGTCCCGACCAGAGATGGAAGGGACGCTTTTATTAGATCAAAACCAATCGGTCGGCTCGTCCGGTCCGTTTGCCTTGGTGACTCTGAATAACTTTGGGCTGATCGCACGGTCCTCGTACCGGCGACGCATCTTTCAAATGTCTGCCTTATCAACTGTCGATGGTAGGTTCTGCGCCTACCATGGTTGTAACGGGTAACGGGGAATCAGGGTTCGATTCCGGAGAGGGAGCCTGAGAAACGGCTACCACATCCAAGGAAGGCAGCAGGCGCGCAAATTACCCACTCCCGGCACGGGGAGGTAGTGACGAAAAATAACGATACGGGACTCATCCGAGGCCCCGTAATCGGAATGAGTACACTTTAAATCCTTTAACGAGTATCTATTGGAGGGCAAGTCTGGTGCCAGCAGCCGCGGTAATTCCAGCTCCAATAGCGTATATTAAAGTTGTTGCGGTTAAAAAGCTCGTAGTTGGATTTGTGTCCCACGCTGTTGGTTCACCGCCCGTCGGTGTTTAACTGGCATGTATCGTGGGACGTCCTGCCGGTGGGGCGAGCTGAAGGCGTGCGACGCGCCTCGTGCGTGCTCGTGCGTCCCGAGGCGGACCCCGTTGCAATCCTACCAGGGTGCTCTTGAGTGAGTGTCTCGGTGGGCCGGCACGTTTACTTTGAACAAATTAGAGTGCTTAAAGCAGGCAAGCCCGCCTGAATACTGTGTGCATGGAATAATGGAATAGGACCTCGGTTCTATTTTGTTGGTTTTCGGAACCCGAGGTAATGATTAATAGGGACAGGCGGGGGCATTCGTATTGCGACGTTAGAGGTGAAATTCTTGGATCGTCGCAAGACGAACAGAAGCGAAAGCATTTGCCAAGTATGTTTTCATTAATCAAGAACGAAAGTTAGAGGTTCGAAGGCGATCAGATACCGCCCTAGTTCTAACCATAAGCGATGCCAGCCAGCGATCCGCCGCAGTTCCTCCGATGACTCGGCGGGCAGCCTCCGGGAAACCAAAGCTTTTGGGTTCCGGGGGAAGTATGGTTGCAAAGCTGAAACTTAAAGGAATTGACGGAAGGGCACCACCAGGAGTGGAGCCTGCGGCTTAATTTGACTCAACACGGGAAACCTCACCAGGCCCGGACACCGGAAGGATTGACAGATTGATAGCTCTTTCTTGATTCGGTGGGTGGTGGTGCATGGCCGTTCTTAGTTGGTGGAGCGATTTGTCTGGTTAATTCCGATAACGAACGAGACTCTAGCCTGCTAACTAGTCGCGTGACATCCTTCGTGCTGTCAGCGATTACTTTTCTTCTTAGAGGGACAGGCGGCTTCTAGCCGCACGAGATTGAGCAATAACAGGTCTGTGATGCCCTTAGATGTTCTGGGCCGCACGCGCGCTACACTGAAGGAATCAGCGTGTCTTCCTAGGCCGAAAGGTCGGGGTAACCCGCTGAACCTCCTTCGTGCTAGGGATTGGGGCTTGCAATTGTTCCCCATGAACGAGGAATTCCCAGTAAGCGCGAGTCATAAGCTCGCGTTGATTACGTCCCTGCCCTTTGTACACACCGCCCGTCGCTACTACCGATTGAATGATTTAGTGAGGTCTTCGGACTGGTACGCGGCATTGACTCTGTCGTTGCCGATGCTACCGGAAAGATGACCAAACTTGATCATTTAGAGGAAGTAAAAGTCGTAACAAGGTTTCCGTAGGTGAACCTGCGGAAGGATCATTACCGACTAGACTGCATGTCTTTCGATGTGCGTGTCGTGTCGCGCAACACGCTACCTGTACGGCTCGCAGTAGCCGTGCGCCGCGTGCGGAACCACGCGTGCTTCTCAAAACTAACGCCAATGTTGTGTGGTACGAGCGCTGAAGCGCTGGAGCGGCTGGCCTGCGGCACCTGGCGCCTGGCGCCGGTTTTGAATGACTTTCGCCCGACTGCCTGTCCGCTCCGGTGTGGAGCCGTACGACGCCCATCGGCCGTGAGGCCGTTGGACACAGAACGCTTGAACAGGGGCCGCCACACGCCTACGTCCCGCCTATGCAACTGTCTTGAAAGAGACGGTGGAAACTAAGAAAAGATCACCCAGGACGGTGGATCACTCGGCTCGTGGGTCGATGAAGAACGCAGCAAATTGCGCGTCGACATGTGAACTGCAGGACAC
>NW_026047388.1:122500-125000 GCF_023864345.2 Schistocerca serialis cubense
TAACCTATGTTGCGCCGTAACCTAACCTATGTTGCGCCGTAACCTAACCTATGTTGCGCCGTAACCTAACCTATGTTGCGCCGTAACCTAACCTATGTTGCGCCGTAACCTAACCTATGTTGCGCCGTAACCTAACCTATGTTGCGCCGTAACCTAACCTATGTTGCGCCGTAACCTAACCTATGTTGCGCCGTAAACTAACCTATGTTGCGCCGTAACCTAACCTATGTTGCGCCGTAACCTAACCTATGTTGCGCCGTAACCTAACCTATGTTGCGCCGTAACCTAACCTATGTTGCGCCGTAACCTAACCTATGTTGCGCCGTAACCTAACCTATATCGTATCTTAACCTAACCTATATCGTATCTTAACCTAACCTATATCGTATCTTAACCTAACCTATATCGTATCTTAACCTAACCTATATCGTACCTTAACCTAACCTATATTGCCCCTTAACGTAACCCATATTGCGCTGTAACCCAACACACGTTGGGCCTTAACCCAACACACGTTGGGCCTTAACCCAACACACGTTGGGCCTTAACCCAACACACGTTGGGCCTTAACCCAACACACGTTGGGCCTTAACCCAACACACGTTGGGCCTTAACCCAACACACGTTGGGCCTTAACCCAACACACGTTGGGCCTTAACCCAACACACGTTGGGCCTTAACCCAACACACGTTGGGCCTTAACCCAACACACGTTGGGCCTTAACCCAACACACGTTGGGCCTTAACCCAACACACGTTGGGCCTTAACCCGCTCTGTAATTGTCATACGACGCGTTAAATTAGTGTAGTGTTGCCTAACTGCAACCCCCGCAATATAGTTTGCTACTCGCACTGCCCGGTCCCCAGTGTATCGCTTCATGTTAAACACCTTGCAGCTATACACTGTAATGTGGATGGCAGCAGGACGTACATGCTCAATGCCCTTTGCAGTTGTTCATTGGCATTCGCAGTTGTTCATTGGCATTCGCATGGCGAAGCACTTAGCCTACGCTGTGGTATGGCCTGTGTCAACTGTCCGCTGATATTGTACGTCCAAATCACACACTGTACTGCACATTGGTCCTCATGTACTGAATGATACATCGTGGTACATGTGACCGTACAACGACTGCGCCAACAACGGCGAACCATGCGGTCCAAATGTTGTGCACGCAGCTACGTGTCGTCTCCCTATAAGAGCTGGATTGCAGTGTGGTATGCCCTGGATGGCGATCAGCATGAGCCGTCTGTTGATGTAGTGGCGCGTGTTGTCAGACGTTGTCGTCTCTTCTCACACACCGTGATAGCATGGTGCACTGCGTTCCACATCTGCGACATGCGACAGAGGCCGGTTGACAGTCGTTCGCGCAATGGACATCGCATACGTACGGGGGCCACCTTCCACGTGTTTGCGAAGCGTGCACATGTTGTTGCGTGTATGTGGGCAGACATAGTGTGTCGTGACACCTGACACAGGCATGCAACAATCGTTGAATTTGCAAATGGCGATGGACGCCTACGTTTGCTGGTGACGTTACGCAAATGAACAACTGGTAAACCGTTGTGGTGCGGTTGTTCTCGCTAGAGGTGAATCAGTGATGGCGACGATCGGTTGAGCTACCAACCGGTTGTTTCAGCGATACCCACCATGCCCACGAACGTGAATGGCATGTGGGTGTGAAGCGATACGCGGCGGTGGCTGGGTGGGACCGGCCCCGGCCGGTGAGGGGGGGCCTCCCGGCGTGCTGGCCGCGCGGTGCGTGGGCGCACGCGCTACAGCCGGCTGGTGGGGGCGGCCACTGGCAGGCGCGCCGGCCGACGGAGGCGGCAGGCGGCGCAGCTGCGCGCCGGCGCACCCTGCACGCGGCGCCGTGCGGCCAAAGTAGGTCCTCGCGGGCCCGGTGCGAAGCGCGGTGGACATCTGCAGTGTGCTGGTCCGATTGAGGACTGTGTGCGCTGAGGATGCGCCGCCGCCCGGCGCTCGGCGCCGCGACGCCGTCTGCTGCTCGGTCGCCTCTGCGGTTCTCGCAGGTGGTTTGTATCGCAGCTGTGCGGACGTGTTGGCGCGTGCGCTGTGCTGGGAGAGTTCGCTTCGGCACCCAAGTGGGGCTTTTGTCCTTCTGTGGCGCTGGCGTTGGAGCTGCCGGTCACCGTAGGTGGCGCGTGTTGTCTCCCGCCGGCAATGCCACGACAGCACGCTCCCGGGCCTCTGTCGGCAGCGGCAAGCTCAGTTGGGAGCACGGGTGGTCGCACCTAAAGCGTCTACTCGCCAAACTCCGGGCGATTGCGCCTCTCTCGAACCCGACCAAGTACTTAGGACGGCGCTGCGCGCCGCCGGGACCTGAGAGGGTTTCGAGGTGTATGGTGCAGGGGAGCTCAGCCTCCTCCTGTTTGCAGAATAATTGAGCGGACGCTTGCGTGTTCGCGCGGGCCCCCGGGACACACTCCCGGGCGGCCGGCTGCTCAGCTCTAGTTGACGCAGCTCCCTGGTTGATCCTGC
>NW_026047388.1:132500-137500 GCF_023864345.2 Schistocerca serialis cubense
GGCAAAACAGTATCGCCATCTATGAAAATACGGCGAAACCACATGCAATACCTCCATCTATGCGAATCTGACAACACTACGTCCGCCATGTCGAGCGCACCACAAAACACAGCGCCATCTGTAGGTCTCCCGCAGCATGACGTCCTGCAACGACGATACCGCCATCTATGAGACGCCAAGCCGACTAAGACAGCGATGGGCCCACAGTGCCCATCTTTCGACCCCACCCACAAAGCCTGCGTCCTCTGTCGACCACAGCACCCCAACGCCAGCGCCTCTGCCGCACGAAATCGTCGACCGGCAATCACTCCACCGGCGCCCCACCCCAACCGCCGAACTCGCAACTCCAGCGGATGAACGGCGGACTTTTCCCGCAGTCGCAATGTGCAATCCACCCCTATAACTTGCGTTTCATGAAGAGTTATGTCCAATATGCGACATTCCCGCTGTCCCTATACATGAGCTGCGAGCTGTACCAGTTACGAGCTAGAGACGCGATCGCGTTGCTCTCTGTACGAATGCCGATGCTGAGCGGTCAGCTAGGAGGCGCTCCATCCATGTCGGTACCGGTGGGCGTTGCACTCGCAGTCGCAAAAACGTACGGCAAGTATATTACTCGGAAGAGTTTATGACAGTCCAAGCCCCCCTGCGTGGGGAGCGTCTTTCTAGGCCATGACCCACCGGAAGGGCGCAGCGTCCCCCACCCCAGACATGTGACGTCACACTATCGGTATTGACGACTCGACTCATTGCTTATAATCATTTGCCATACACCGGTGGAAGCTGCCGAGACGAGTAGCTACATAGCGCGCTCGCCGTGGCACTAATGTACAGAGATACAACAGTTTCGACTGGAACCGGATTAAACGTATACACGGCGCTGATTAGTAATAGATAGACCCATCAGAATACAGATAATATATACAACTGTCCGTATACATGCTGAAAGACTCTGCTCACAATCACAACCACACGTCAGCCACACACTCTTATCACGCACTACTCTCCGCCTGTAACACGCACACAGACAATATGTAAGCACCAGCGTGGAACAACACCCAGTGCATCCTCTCCGCCACATGAGACAATCCACACTGTCATAACCAGACTGGGAGGTCCACTCAGAAAACGGAATATCCCACCCTCCCGACAACCACCATTGCTCAGCTAAGCCACCAACACCCACACATGTCCTACACAGGGGTGCACCCAACATCACAATACTGCCTCCTCTCACAGCACACAAACAATGGCAGGAATGAAAGACACAGGTCTCCCACAAGCATGGAATCGGAGCGCCGCCTGTCATGAGCCAAAGGTGTATCCTGACGTGGCAAATCAGATGATGCCGCAGGCATCCACTTACTATAATCACAATCAACAAACCGACCGGCCGCCCCCCCCCCCCCCATTACACCTTTCCTTACAACAATGTGTACCTTAACCTAAACTATACTGTACCTTAACCTAAACTATACTGTACCTTAACCTAACCTATACGGTACCTTAACCTAACCTATACGGTACCTTAACCTAACCTATATTGTACCTTAACCTAACCTATATTGCGCCTTAACCTAACCTCTATTGTAACTTAACCTAACCTATATTGCACCTTAACCTAACCTATATTGCGCCTTAACCTAACCTATATTGCGCCTTAACCTAACCTATATTGCGCCTTAACCTAACCTATATTGCGCCTTAACCTAACCTATATTGCGCCTTAACCTAACCTATATTGCGCCTTAACCTAACCTATATTGCGCCTTAACCTAACCTATATTGCGCCTTAACCTAACCTATATTGCGCCTTAACCTAACCTATATTGCGCCTTAACCTAACCTATATTGCGCCTTAACCTAACCTACATTGCGCCTTAACCTAACCTATATTGCGCCTTAACCTAACCTATATTGCGCCTTAACCTAACCTATATTGCGCCTTAACCTAACCTATATTGCGCCTTAACCTAACCTATATTGCGCCTTAACCTAACCTACATTGCGCCTTAACCTAACCTACATTGCGCCTTAACCTAACCTACATTGCGCCTTAACCTAACCTATATTGCGCCTTAACCTAACCTATATTGCGCCTTAACCTAACCTATGTTGCGCCTTAACCTAACCTATGTTGCGCCTTAACCTAACCTATGTTGCGCCTTAACCTAACCTATGTTGCGCCTTAACCTAACCTATGTTGCGCCTTAACCTAACCTATGTTGCGCCTTAACCTAACCTATGTTGCGCCGTAACCTAACCTATGTTGCGCCGTAACCTAACCTATGTTGCGCCTTAACCTAACCTATGTTGCGCCTTAACCTAACCTATGTTGCGCCTTAACCTAACCTATGTTGCGCCGTAACCTAACCTATGTTGCGCCGTAACCTAACCTATGTTGCGCCGTAACCTAACCTATGTTGCGCCGTAACCTAACCTATGTTGCGCCGTAACCTAACCTATGTTGCGCCGTAACCTAACCTATGTTGCGCCGTAACCTAACCTATGTTGCGCCGTAACCTAACCTATGTTGCGCCGTAACCTAACCTATGTTGCGCCGTAACCTAACCTATGTTGCGCCGTAACCTAACCTATGTTGCGCCGTAACCTAACCTATGTTGCGCCGTAACCTAACCTATATCGTATCTTAACCTAACCTATATCGTATCTTAACCTAACCTATATCGTATCTTAACCTAACCTATATCGTATCTTAACCTAACCTATATCGTATCTTAACCTAACCTATATCGTATCTTAACCTAACCTATATCGTACCTTAACCTAACCTATATTGCCCCTTAACGTAACCCATATTGCGCTGTAACCCAACACACGTTGGGCCTTAACCCAACACACGTTGGGCCTTAACCCAACACACGTTGGGCCTTAACCCAACACACGTTGGGCCTTAACCCAACACACGTTGGGCCTTAACCCAACACACGTTGGGCCTTAACCCAACACACGTTGGGCCTTAACCCAACACACGTTGGGCCTTAACCCAACACACGTTGGGCCTTAACCCAACACACGTTGGGCCTTAACCCAACACACGTTGGGCCTTAACCCAACACACGTTGGGCCTTAACCCAACACACGTTGGGCCTTAACCTGCTCTGTAATTGTCATACGACGCGTTAAATTAGTGTAGTGTTGCCTAACTGCAACCCCCGCAATATAGTTTGCTACTCGCACTGCCCGGTCCCCAGTGTATCGCTTCATGTTAAACACCTTGCAGCTATACACTGTAATGTGGATGGCAGCAGGACGTACATGCTCAATGCCCTTTGCAGTTGTTCATTGGCATTCGCAGTTGTTCATTGGCATTCGCATGGCGAAGCACTTAGCCTACGCTGTGGTATGGCCTGTGTCAACTGTCCGCTGATATTGTACGTCCAAATCACACACTGTACTGCACATTGGTCCTCATGTACTGAATGATACATCGTGGTACATGTGACCGTACAACGACTGCGCCAACAACGGCGAACCATGCGGTCCAAATGTTGTGCACGCAGCTACGTGTCGTCTCCCTATAAGAGCTGGATTGCAGTGTGGTATGCCCTGGATGGCGATCAGCATGAGCCGTCTGTTGATGTAGTGGCGCGTGTTGTCAGACGTTGTCGTCTCTTCTCACACACCGTGATAGCATGGTGCACTGCGTTCCACATCTGCGACATGCGACAGAGGCCGGTTGACAGTCGTTCGCGCAATGGACATCGCATACGTACGGGGGCCACCTTCCACGTGTTTGCGAAGCGTGCACATGTTGTTGCGTGTATGTGGGCAGACATAGTGTGTCGTGACACCTGACACAGGCATGCAACAATCGTTGAATTTGCAAATGGCGATGGACGCCTACGTTTGCTGGTGACGTTACGCAAATGAACAACTGGTAAACCGTTGTGGTGCGGTTGTTCTCGCTAGAGGTGAATCAGTGATGGCGACGATCGGTTGAGCTACCAACCGGTTGTTTCAGCGATACCCACCATGCCCACGAACGTGAATGGCATGTGGGTGTGAAGCGATACGCGGCGGTGGCTGGGTGGGACCGGCCCCGGCCGGTGAGGGGGGGCCTCCCGGCGTGCTGGCCGCGCGGTGCGTGGGCGCACGCGCTACAGCCGGCTGGTGGGGGCGGCCACTGGCAGGCGCGCCGGCCGACGGAGGCGGCAGGCGGCGCAGCTGCGCGCCGGCGCACCCTGCACGCGGCGCCGTGCGGCCAAAGTAGGTCCTCGCGGGCCCGGTGCGAAGCGCGGTGGACATCTGCAGTGTGCTGGTCCGATTGAGGACTGTGTGCGCTGAGGATGCGCCGCCGCCCGGCGCTCGGCGCCGCGACGCCGTCTGCTGCTCGGTCGCCTCTGCGGTTCTCGCAGGTGGTTTGTATCGCAGCTGTGCGGACGTGTTGGCGCGTGCGCTGTGCTGGGAGAGTTCGCTTCGGCACCCAAGTGGGGCTTTTGTCCTTCTGTGGCGCTGGCGTTGGAGCTGCCGGTCACCGTAGGTGGCGCGTGTTGTCTCCCGCCGGCAATGCCACGACAGCACGCTCCCGGGCCTCTGTCGGCAGCGGCAAGCTCAGTTGGGAGCACGGGTGGTCGCACCTAAAGCGTCTACTCGCCAAACTCCGGGCGATTGCGCCTCTCTCGAACCCGACCAAGTACTTAGGACGGCGCTGCGCGCCGCCGGGACCAGAGAGGGTTTCGAGGTGTATGGTGCAGGGGAGCTCAGCCTCCTCCTGTTTGCAGAATAATTGAGCGGACGCTTGCGTGTTCGCGCGGGCCCCCGGGACACACTCCCGGGCGGCCGGCTGCTCAGCTCTAGTTGACGCAGCTCCCTGGTTGATCCTGCCAGTAGTCATATGCTTGTCTCAAAGATTAAGCCATGCATGTCTCAGTACAAGCCGCATTAAGGTGAAACCGCGAATGGCTCATTAAATCAGTTATGGTTCCTTAGATCGTACCCACGTTACTTGGATAACTGTGGTAATTCTAGAGCTAATA
>NW_026047388.1:145000-150197 GCF_023864345.2 Schistocerca serialis cubense
ACGATACCGCCATCTATGAGACGCCAAGCCGACTAAGACAGCGATGGGCCCACAGTGCCCATCTTTCGACCCCACCCACAAAGCCTGCGTCCTCTGTCGACCACAGCACCCCAACGCCAGCGCCTCTGCCGCACGAAATCGTCGACCGGCAATCACTCCACCGGCGCCCCACCCCAACCGCCGAACTCGCAACTCCAGCGGATGAACGGCGGACTTTTCCCGCAGTCGCAATGTGCAATCCACCCCTATAACTTGCGTTTCATGAAGAGTTATGTCCAATATGCGACATTCCCGCTGTCCCTATACATGAGCTGCGAGCTGTACCAGTTACGAGCTAGAGACGCGATCGCGTTGCTCTCTGTACGAATGCCGATGCTGAGCGGTCAGCTAGGAGGCGCTCCATCCATGTCGGTACCGGTGGGCGTTGCACTCGCAGTCGCAAAAACGTACGGCAAGTATATTACTCGGAAGAGTTTATGACAGTCCAAGCCCCCCTGCGTGGGGAGCGTCTTTCTAGGCCATGACCCACCGGAAGGGCGCAGCGTCCCCCACCCCAGACATGTGACGTCACACTATCGGTATTGACGACTCGACTCATTGCTTATAATCATTTGCCATACACCGGTGGAAGCTGCCGAGACGAGTAGCTACATAGCGCGCTCGCCGTGGCACTAATGTACAGAGATACAACAGTTTCGACTGGAACCGGATTAAACGTATACACGGCGCTGATTAGTAATAGATAGACCCATCAGAATACAGATAATATATACAACTGTCCGTATACATGCTGAAAGACTCTGCTCACAATCACAACCACACGTCAGCCACACACTCTTATCACGCACTACTCTCCGCCTGTAACACGCACACAGACAATATGTAAGCACCAGCGTGGAACAACACCCAGTGCATCCTCTCCGCCACATGAGACAATCCACACTGTCATAACCAGACTGGGAGGTCCACTCAGAAAACGGAATATCCCACCCTCCCGACAACCACCATTGCTCAGCTAAGCCACCAACACCCACACATGTCCTACACAGGGGTGCACCCAACATCACAATACTGCCTCCTCTCACAGCACACAAACAATGGCAGGAATGAAAGACACAGGTCTCCCACAAGCATGGAATCGGAGCGCCGCCTGTCATGAGCCAAAGGTGTATCCTGACGTGGCAAATCAGATGATGCCGCAGGCATCCACTTACTATAATCACAATCAACAAACCGACCGGCCGCCCCCCCCCCCCCCCATTACACCTTTCCTTACAACAATGTGTACCTTAACCTAAACTATACTGTACCTTAACCTAAACTATACTGTACCTTAACCTAACCTATACGGTACCTTAACCTAACCTATACGGTACCTTAACCTAACCTATATTGTACCTTAACCTAACCTATATTGCGCCTTAACCTAACCTCTATTGTAACTTAACCTAACCTATATTGCTCCTTAACCTAACCTATATTGCACCTTAACCTAACCTATATTGCACCTTAACCTAACCCATATTGCGCCTTAACCTAACCTATATTGCGCCTTAACCTAACCTATATTGCGCCTTAACCTAACCTATATTGCGCCTTAACCTAACCTATATTGCGCCTTAACCTAACCTATATTGCGCCTTAACCTAACCTATATTGCGCCTTAACCTAACCTATATTGCGCCTTAACCTAACCTATATTGCGCCTTAACCTAACCTATATTGCGCCTTAACCTAACCTATATTGCGCCTTAACCTAACCTACATTGCGCCTTAACCTAACCTATATTGCGCCTTAACCTAACCTATATTGCGCCTTAACCTAACCTATATTGCGCCTTAACCTAACCTATATTGCGCCTTAACCTAACCTACATTGCGCCTTAACCTAACCTACATTGCGCCTTAACCTAACCTACATTGCGCCTTAACCTAACCTATATTGCGCCTTAACCTAACCTATATTGCGCCTTAACCTAACCTATGTTGCGCCTTAACCTAACCTATGTTGCGCCTTAACCTAACCTATGTTGCGCCTTAACCTAACCTATGTTGCGCCTTAACCTAACCTATGTTGCGCCTTAACCTAACCTATGTTGCGCCTTAACCTAACCTATGTTGCGCCGTAACCTAACCTATGTTGCGCCGTAACCTAACCTATGTTGCGCCTTAACCTAACCTATGTTGCGCCTTAACCTAACCTATGTTGCGCCTTAACCTAACCTATGTTGCGCCGTAACCTAACCTATGTTGCGCCGTAACCTAACCTATGTTGCGCCGTAACCTAACCTATGTTGCGCCGTAACCTAACCTATGTTGCGCCGTAACCTAACCTATGTTGCGCCGTAACCTAACCTATGTTGCGCCGTAACCTAACCTATGTTGCGCCGTAACCTAACCTATGTTGCGCCGTAACCTAACCTATGTTGCGCCGTAACCTAACCTATGTTGCGCCGTAACCTAACCTATGTTGCGCCGTAACCTAACCTATGTTGCGCCGTAACCTAACCTATGTTGCGCCGTAACCTAACCTATGTTGCGCCGTAACCTAACCTATGTTGCGCCGTAACCTAACCTATGTTGCGCCGTAACCTAACCTATGTTGCGCCGTAACCTAACCTATGTTGCGCCGTAACCTAACCTATGTTGCGCCGTAACCTAACCTATATCGTATCTTAACCTAACCTATATCGTATCTTAACCTAACCTATATCGTATCTTAACCTAACCTATATCGTATCTTAACCTAACCTATATCGTATCTTAACCTAACCTATATCGTATCTTAACCTAACCTATATCGTACCTTAACCTAACCTATATTGCCCCTTAACGTAACCCATATTGCGCTGTAACCCAACACACGTTGGGCCTTAACCCAACACACGTTGGGCCTTAACCCAACACACGTTGGGCCTTAACCCAACACACGTTGGGCCTTAACCCAACACACGTTGGGCCTTAACCCAACACACGTTGGGCCTTAACCCAACACACGTTGGGCCTTAACCCAACACACGTTGGGCCTTAACCCAACACACGTTGGGCCTTAACCCAACACACGTTGGGCCTTAACCCAACACACGTTGGGCCTTAACCCAACACACGTTGGGCCTTAACCCAACACACGTTGGGCCTTAACCCAACACACGTTGGGCCTTAACCTGCTCTGTAATTGTCATACGACGCGTTAAATTAGTGTAGTGTTGCCTAACTGCAACCCCCGCAATATAGTTTGCTACTCGCACTGCCCGGTCCCCAGTGTATCGCTTCATGTTAAACACCTTGCAGCTATACACTGTAATGTGGATGGCAGCAGGACGTACATGCTCAATGCCCTTTGCAGTTGTTCATTGGCATTCGCAGTTGTTCATTGGCATTCGCATGGCGAAGCACTTAGCCTACGCTGTGGTATGGCCTGTGTCAACTGTCCGCTGATATTGTACGTCCAAATCACACACTGTACTGCACATTGGTCCTCATGTACTGAATGATACATCGTGGTACATGTGACCGTACAACGACTGCGCCAACAACGGCGAACCATGCGGTCCAAATGTTGTGCACGCAGCTACGTGTCGTCTCCCTATAAGAGCTGGATTGCAGTGTGGTATGCCCTGGATGGCGATCAGCATGAGCCGTCTGTTGATGTAGTGGCGCGTGTTGTCAGACGTTGTCGTCTCTTCTCACACACCGTGATAGCATGGTGCACTGCGTTCCACATCTGCGACATGCGACAGAGGCCGGTTGACAGTCGTTCGCGCAATGGACATCGCATACGTACGGGGGCCACCTTCCACGTGTTTGCGAAGCGTGCACATGTTGTTGCGTGTATGTGGGCAGACATAGTGTGTCGTGACACCTGACACAGGCATGCAACAATCGTTGAATTTGCAAATGGCGATGGACGCCTACGTTTGCTGGTGACGTTACGCAAATGAACAACTGGTAAACCGTTGTGGTGCGGTTGTTCTCGCTAGAGGTGAATCAGTGATGGCGACGATCGGTTGAGCTACCAACCGGTTGTTTCAGCGATACCCACCATGCCCACGAACGTGAATGGCATGTGGGTGTGAAGCGATACGCGGCGGTGGCTGGGTGGGACCGGCCCCGGCCGGTGAGGGGGGGCCTCCCGGCGTGGTGGCCGCGCGGTGCGTGGGCGCACGCGCTACAGCCGGCTGGTGGGGGCGGCCACTGGCAGGCGCGCCGGCCGACGGAGGCGGCAGGCGGCGCAGCTGCGCGCCGGCGCACCCTGCACGCGGCGCCGTGCGGCCAAAGTAGGTCCTCGCGGGCCCGGTGCGAAGCGCGGTGGACATCTGCAGTGTGCTGGTCCGATTGAGGACTGTGTGCGCTGAGGATGCGCCGCCGCCCGGCGCTCGGCGCCGCGACGCCGTCTGCTGCTCGGTCGCCTCTGCGGTTCTCGCAGGTGGTTTGTATCGCAGCTGTGCGGACGTGTTGGCGCGTGCGCTGTGCTGGGAGAGTTCGCTTCGGCACCCAAGTGGGGCTTTTGTCCTTCTGTGGCGCTGGCGTTGGAGCTGCCGGTCACCGTAGGTGGCGCGTGTTGTCTCCCGCCGGCAATGCCACGACAGCACGCTCCCGGGCCTCTGTCGGCAGCGGCAAGCTCAGTTGGGAGCACGGGTGGTCGCACCTAAAGCGTCTACTCGCCAAACTCCGGGCGATTGCGCCTCTCTCGAACCCGACCAAGTACTTAGGACGGCGCTGCGCGCCGCCGGGACCTGAGAGGGTTTCGAGGTGTATGGTGCAGGGGAGCTCAGCCTCCTCCTGTTTGCAGAATAATTGAGCGGACGCTTGCGTGTTCGCGCGGGCCCCCGGGACACACTCCCGGGCGGCCGGCTGCTCAGCTCTAGTTGACGCAGCTCCCTGGTTGATCCTGCCAGTAGTCATATGCTTGTCTCAAAGATTAAGCCATGCATGTCTCAGTACAAGCCGCATTAAGGTGAAACCGCGAATGGCTCATTAAATCAGTTATGGTTCCTTAGATCGTACCCACGTTACTTGGATAACTGTGGTAATTCTAGAGCTAATACATGCAAACAGAGTCCCGACCAGAGATGGAAGGGACGCTTTTATTAGATCAAAACCAATCGGTCGGCTCGTCCGGTCCGTTTGCCTTGGTGACTCTGAATAACTTTGGGCTGATCGCACGGTCCTCGTACCGGCGACGCATCTTTCAAAT
>NW_026047389.1:0-5000 GCF_023864345.2 Schistocerca serialis cubense
ATACGGCGAAACCACATGCAATACCTCCATCTATGCGAATCTGACAACACTACGTCCGCCATGTCGAGCGCACCACAAAACACAGCGCCATCTGTAGGTCTCCCGCGGCATGACGTCCTGCAACGACGATACCGCCATCTATGAGACGCCAAGCCGACTAAGACAGCGATGGGCCCACAGTGCCCATCTTTCGACCCCACCCACAAAGCCTGCGTCCTCTGTCGACCACAGCACCCCAACGCCAGCGCCTCTGCCGCACGAAATCGTCGACCGGCAATCACTCCACCGGCGCCCACCCTAACCGCCCAACTCGCAACTCCAGCGGATGAACGGCGGACTTTTCCCGCAGTCGCAATGTGCAATCCACCCCTATAACTTGCGTTTCATGAAGAGTTATGTCCAATATGCGACATTCCCGCTGTCCCTATACATGAGCTGCGAGCTGTACCAGTTACGAGCTAGAGACGCGATCGCGTTGCTCTCTGTACGAATGCCGATGCTGAGCGGTCAGCTAGGAGGCGCTCCATCCATGTCGGTACCGGTGGGCGTTGCACTCGCAGTCGCAAAAACGTACGGCAAGTATATTACTCGGAAGAGTTTATGACAGTCCAAGCCCCCCTGCGTGGGGAGCGTCTTTCTAGGCCATGACCCACCGGAAGGGCGCAGCGTCCCCCACCCCAGACATGTGACGTCACACTATCGGTATTGACGACTCGACTCATTGCTTATAATCATTTGCCATACACCGGTGGAAGCTGCCGAGACGAGTAGCTACATAGCGCGCTCGCCGTGTCACTAATGTACAGAGATACAACAGTTTCGACTGGAACCGGATTAAACGTATACACGGCGCTGATTAGTAATACATAGACCCATCAGAATACAGATAATATATACAACTGTCCGTATACATGCTGAAAGACTCTGCTCACAATCACAACCACACGGCAGCCACACACTCTTATCACGCACTACTCTCCGCCTGTAACACGCACACAGACAATATGTAAGCACCAGCATGGAACAACACCCAGTGCATCCTCTCCGCCACATGAGACAATCCACACTGTCATAACCAGACTGGGTCCACTCAGAAAACGGAATATCCCACCCCCCCGACAACCACCATTGCTCAGCTAAGCCACCAACACCCACACATGTCCTACACAGGGGTGCACCCAACATCACAATACTGCCTCCTCTCACAGCACACAAACAATGGCAGGAATGAAAGACACAGGTCTGCCACAAGCATGGAATCGGAGCGCCGCCTGTCATGAGCCAAAGGTGCATCCTGACGTGGCAAATCAGATGATGCCGCAGGCATCCACTTACTATAATCACAATCAACAAACCGACCGGCCGCCCCCCCCCCCCCCCATTACACCTTTCCATACAACAATGTGTACCTTAACCTAAACTATACTGTACCTTAACCTAAACTATACTGTACCTTAACCTAAACTATACTGTACCTTAACCTAAACTATACTGTACCTTAACCTAAACTATACTGTACCTTAACCTAAACTATACTGTACCTTAACCTAAACTATACTGTACCTTAACCTAACCTATACGGTACCTCAACCTAACCTATATTGTGCCTCAACCTAACCTATGTTGCGCCTTAACCTAACCTATGTTGCGCCTTAACCTAACCTATGTTGCGCCTTAACCTAACCTATGTTGCGCCTTAACCTAACCTATGTTGCGCCTTAACCTAACCTATGTTGCGCCTTAACCTAACCTATGTTGCGCCTTAACCTAACCTATGTTGCGCCTTAACCTAACCTATGTTGCGCCTTAACCTAACCTATGTTGCGCCTTAACCTAACCTATGTTGCGCCTTAACCTAACCTATGTTGCGCCTTAACCTAACCTATGTTGCGCCTTAACCTAACCTATGTTGCGCCTTAACCTAACCTATGTTGCGCCTTAACCTAACCTATGTTGCGCCTTAACCTAACCTATGTTGCGCCTTAACCTAACCTATGTTGCGCCTTAACCTAACCTATGTTGCGCCTTAACCTAACCTATGTTGCGCCTTAACCTAACCTATGTTGCGCCTTAACCTAACCTATGTTGCGCCTTAACCTAACCTATGTTGCGCCTTAACCTAACCTATGTTGCGCCTTAACCTAACCTATGTTGCGCCTTAACCTAACCTATGTTGCGCCTTAACCCAACCTATGTTGCGCCTTAACCCAACCTATGTTGCGCCTTAACCCAACCTATGTTGCGCCTTAACCCAACCTATGTTGCGCCTTAACCCAACCTATGTTGCGCCTTAACCCAACCTATGTTGCGCCTTAACCCAACCTATGTTGGGCCTTAACCCAACCTATGTTGGGCCTTAACCCAACCTATGTTGGGCCTTAACCCAACACACGTTGGGCCTTAACCCAACACACGTTGGGCCTTAACCCAACACACGTTGGGCCTTAACCCAACACACGTTGGGCCTTAACCCAACACACGTTGGGCCTTAACCCAACACACGTTGGGCCTTAACCCAACACACGTTGGGCCTTAACCCAACACACGTTGGGCCTTAACCCAACACACGTTGGGCCTTAACCCAACACACGTTGGGCCTTAACCCAACACACGTTGGGCCTTAACCCAACACACGTTGGGCCTTAACCCAACACACGTTGGGCCTTAACCCAACACACGTTGGGCCTTAACCCAACACACGTTGGGCCTTAACCCAACACACGTTGGGCCTTAACCCAACACACGTTGGGCCTTAACCCAACACACGTTGGGCCTTAACCCAACACACGTTGGGCCTTAACCTGCTCTGTAATTGTCATACGACGCGTTAAATTAGTGTAGTGTTGCCTAACTGCAACCCCCGCAATATAGTTTGCTACTCGCACTGCCCGGTCCCCAGTGTATCGCTTCATGTTAAACACCTTGCAGCTATACACTGTAATGTGGATGGCAGCAGGACGTACATGCTCAATGCCCTTTGCAGTTGTTCATTGGCATTTGCAGTTGTTCATTGGCATTCGCATGGCGAAGCACTTAGCCTACGCTGTGGTACGGCCTGTGTCAACTGTCCGCTGATGTTGTACGTCCAAATCACACACTGTACTGCACATTGGTCCTCATGTACTGAATGATACATCGTGGTACATGTGACCGTACAACGACTGCGCCAACAACGGCGAACCATGCGGTCCAAATGTTGTGCACTCAGCTACGTGTCGTCTCCCTATAAGAGCTGGATTGCAGTGTGGTATGCCCTGGATGGCGATCAGCATGAGCCGTCTGTTGATGTAGTGGCGCGTGTTGTCAGACGTAGTCGTCTCTTCTCACACACCGTGATAGCATGGTGCACTGCGTTCCACATCTGCGACATGCGACAGAGGCCGGTTGACAGTCGTTCGCGCAATGGACATCGCATACGTACGGGGGCCACCTTCCACGTGTTCGCGAAGCGTGCACATGTTGTTGCGTGTATGTGGGCAGACATAGTGTGTCGTGACACCTGACACAGGCATGCAACAATCGTTGAATTTGCAAATGGCGATGGACGCCTACGTTTGCTGGTGACGTTACGCAAATGAACAACTGGTAAACCGTTGTGGTGCGGTTGTTCTCGCTAGAGGTGAATCAGTGATGGCGACGATCGGTTGAGCTACCAACCGGTTGTTCCAGCGATACCCACCATGCCCACGAACGTGAATGGCATCTGGGTGTGAAGCGATACGCGGCGGTGGCTGGGTGGGACCGTCCCCGGCCGGTGAGGGGGGGCCTCCCGGCGTGCTGGCCGCGCGGTGCGTGGGCGCACGCGCTACAGCCGGCTGGTGGGGGCGGCCAGTGGCAGGCGCGCCGGCCGACGGAGGCGGCAGGCGGCGCAGCTGCGCGCCGGCGCACCCTGCACGCGGCGCCGTGCGGCCAAAGTAGGTCCTCGCGGGCCCGGTGCGAAGCGCGGTGGACATCTGCAGTGTGCTGGTCCGATTGAGGACTGTGTGCGCTGAGGATGCGCCGCCGCCCGGCGCTCGGCGCCGCGACGCCGTCTGCTGCTCGGTCGCCTCTGCGGTTCTCGCAGGTGGTTTGTATCGCAGCTGTGCGGACGTGTTGGCGCGTGCGCTGTGCTGGGAGAGTTCGCTTCGGCACCCAAGTGGGGCTTTTGTCCTTCTGTGGCGCTGGCGTTGGAGCTGCCGGTCACCGTAGGTGGCGCGTGTTGTCTCCCGCCGGCAATGCCACGACAGCACGCTCCCGGGCCTCTGTCGGCAGCGGCAAGCTCAGTTGGGAGCACGGGTGGTCGCACCTAAAGCGTCTACTCGCCAAACCCCGGGCGATTGCGCCTCTCTCGAACCCGACCAAGTACTTAGGACGGCGCTGCGCGCCGCCGGGACCTGAGAGGGTTTCGAGGTGTATGGTGCAGGGGAGCTCAGCCTCCTCCTGTTTGCAGAATAATTGAGCGGACGCTTGCGTGTTCGCGCGGGCCCCCGGGACACACTCCCGGGCGGCCGGCTGCTCAGCTCTAGTTGACGCAGCTCCCTGGTTGATCCTGCCAGTAGTCATATGCTTGTCTCAAAGATTAAGCCATGCATGTCTCAGTACAAGCCGCATTAAGGTGAAACCGCGAATGGCTCATTAAATCAGTTATGGTTCCTTAGATCGTACCCACGTTACTTGGATAACTGTGGTAATTCTAGAGCTAATACATGCAAACAGAGTCCCGACCAGAGATGGAAGGGACGCTTTTATTAGATCAAAACCAATCGGTCGGCTCGTCCGGTCCGTTTGCCTTGGTGACTCTGAATAACTTTGGGCTGATCGCACGGTCCTCGTACCGGCGACGCATCTTTCAAATGTCTGCCTTATCAACTGTCGATGGTAGGTTCTGCGCCTACCATGGTTGTAACGGGTAACGGGGAATCAGGGTTCGATTCCGGAGAGGGAGCCTGAGAAACGGCTACCACATCCAAGGAAGGCAGCAGGCGCGCAAATTACCCACTCCCGGCACGGGGAGGTAGTGA
>NW_026047389.1:10000-12500 GCF_023864345.2 Schistocerca serialis cubense
AAGGTGGCCAAGTGGCGGCGGTGTGGCTGCATCCGGACTTGGCTTCTCGAAGTGCGGTCTTGATGTAGTCGTGCTGCTGCTGCGAGGTGCCTTCCTTGGGTTATAGTTACAGGGAGAGTGATGCGCAATACATGGGCCTAGCCCTCTTAGCCTCTCCTCTCCTGCGGTCTTCTCCCCTTCTCGTGGGCCCGCTGATTTCGCAGAGTGGAAGACCGCACCAGGGGCTTGGGGGGGTTACCAGCCCCCCCTCGCACTATCCCTTTTTTAGTTGGGGGCAGTAAGCAGAGAATAAGTGGTGGCCCTTCCGCTGAAGGTGCCACCCCAACTCCCCCAGCACCTAGCCGGCCAACCGGCCGTGCCGAAAATCTTGTAACTTTTGCAGCTATGTATACCTGTAGTGAGTGCCACCGCAGCTTTACAACCAAGAACGGTCTCGGGGTCCATCGCCGCCGCCAACATCTTGCGGCCGCCAACGCGGAGATCGTCACGGAGAGGCATCGCGCGAGGTGGACGGAGGAAGAAGTCCTGTCGCTCGCCAAGGCAGAGGCCGAACTGTTCCTCGAGAGGGACGCCCGGTTCTTCTTTGTAAATCAAGAGCTCATCAGGATGTTCCCCGACCGAACGCTTGAGGCAATCAAGTGCCGACGGCGGCAAGCTGCCCACAAGCAGCTTGTCCGCCAATTCATGGAGGCGCTTGAGATCGGTCGGGGGGAAGAGCCGGCGTCCCGCCGGGGAGCGGCGAGCCCGCTGCCTGATGCGGGCGAGGCCGCTGCGCCGCCCGTCGACGCAGCCGAGGACTTCGCGGCCGACACCACCGGGCCGCCGCCGGAGGGGCCGACTGACGCCGCCATCTGGGAGCATCTGGCGGGGCTACCCGCTTCCGCCCAGCGTTTCTCTGCCCTGGATCGTGTCATCGGTCTGGGGCGGGGCACGCCGCCCGATGTCATCCTGGGCATGCTCCCGGATGCCCTTGCGTCGGTCGGGTCCAGAGGGGAGGGATCGATCACCAGGACACAGCGGCCGCGCCAACCATCGAAGCGGCCGCCTGCCGCGCCGCCGACGCAGAAGCGCAAGCGGCGCCGCTGGGAGTACGCGAGAACGCAGGATGCCTTCCGACGGTCGCGTGCGCGTTGCGTGCGCGGCCTCTTGGATGGCACCCTGCTCCAGCCGCCACCTGCCATCCCTGGTCTGCTGGACTTCTGGGCGGACCTCTTCACCAAGAAGCCCATCTCCACCGCGGGCTTCATTCGTGACCGCCTCCTCCCGCACTCAGAGCCTGTCGCTCTCGAGTGCATATGGGGGCCGGTCACACATGAGGAGGTCGCCGCCGCGTTGCCGCCCAGGGGATCAGCAGCCGGGCCGGACGGCCTTACCCCAGCGGAGTTGCGGCGTCTGCCGCACGAAGTCCTGGTGAAAGTGATGAATCTCTTCCTTCTGGCCCGCGCCCTTCCGGAACGCCTGCTTCGCGCGCGGACGTCCCTTCTCCCGAAAACGGCTGCACCAACATCCCCCGCTGACTTTCGCCCCATTACGGTCTGCTCGGTGTTGGCGCGGACCTTTCACAAGGTTCTCGCGTCACGCCTGATGCGCGCTTGTGCTGTGGACGAACGTCAGCGGGCATTCATCCCTCGGGATGGGATGTTGGAAAATACCTTCATTTTGGACACTGCTCTCACCGACGCAGTTCGCTCCTGCCGCTCTGTCTTTGTGGCATCGATCGACGTATCTAAGGCATTCGATTCGGTAGATCATGCTGCCCTTCGGCCCGTGCTGAAGGCGCATGGCCTGCCGGATTGCTTTGTCGAGTATGTCGAGCGGTGCTACGAGGGCAGCACGACAGTGATAGCGGACGGCGCCGGCGTGGGCGTGTCTGTGCAGCCAGCACGGGGCGTTCGCCAGGGCGATCCCCTCTCCCCCCTCCTGTTCAACTTTGCGGTGGACTACGTTTTAGGCCAACTGCCCTCCCACATCGGAGCTCGGATCCTCGGTCGCAGAGTCAACGCTGCGGCCTTTGCAGATGACGTCTTGCTGTTTGCAGCGACCCCGAGGGGCTTGCAGTCCCTCATCGACGCAGCTACCGCAGCCCTCGCCCACCTGGGGCTGCAGATCAACGCCCGGAAGTGTTTCACCCTCGCCTTAGTCGCGTCAGGGCGCGAGAAGAAGGTGAAGGTGGACAGCAATGTCACCTTCACAGCAGGCAATACCACCATGCCTGCCCTGCGTGTGGGTGAAACCTTCCGGTACCTGGGGCTGCAATTTTCCACGGCGGGTCGCTGTGTCTTCAATCCACGTAGCCACCTGGTGGAGCAGCTTGACGTCATCTCCCGAGCTCCGCTGAAGCCGCAACAGCGCCTCCACGCTCTCACCAACGTACTTCTCCCTGGCCTGTACCACGGGCTGGCCCTCAGCCGCACCCGGGTGGGTGCATTGAAGTCGGCCGACGTTACCATCCGGGCCGCCGTCAGGAGATGGTTCCGCCTTCCGGCGGACACCCCCCTGG
>NW_026047389.1:17500-20000 GCF_023864345.2 Schistocerca serialis cubense
CCTTAACCTAACCTATGTTGCGCCTTAACCTAACCTATGTTGCGCCTTAACCTAACCTATGTTGCGCCTTAACCTAACCTATGTTGCGCCTTAACCTAACCTATGTTGCGCCTTAACCTAACCTATGTTGCGCCTTAACCTAACCTATGTTGCGCCTTAACCTAACCTATGTTGCGCCTTAACCTAACCTATGTTGCGCCTTAACCTAACCTATGTTGCGCCTTAACCTAACCTATGTTGCGCCTTAACCTAACCTATGTTGCGCCTTAACCTAACCTATGTTGCGCCTTAACCTAACCTATGTTGCGCCTTAACCTAACCTATGTTGCGCCTTAACCTAACCTATGTTGCGCCTTAACCTAACCTATGTTGCGCCTTAACCTAACCTATGTTGCGCCTTAACCTAACCTATGTTGCGCCTTAACCTAACCTATGTTGCGCCTTAACCTAACCTATGTTGCGCCTTAACCTAACCTATGTTGCGCCTTAACCTAACCTATGTTGCGCCTTAACCCAACCTATGTTGCGCCTTAACCCAACCTATGTTGCGCCTTAACCCAACCTATGTTGCGCCTTAACCCAACCTATGTTGCGCCTTAACCCAACCTATGTTGCGCCTTAACCCAACCTATGTTGCGCCTTAACCCAACCTATGTTGGGCCTTAACCCAACCTATGTTGGGCCTTAACCCAACCTATGTTGGGCCTTAACCCAACACACGTTGGGCCTTAACCCAACACACGTTGGGCCTTAACCCAACACACGTTGGGCCTTAACCCAACACACGTTGGGCCTTAACCCAACACACGTTGGGCCTTAACCCAACACACGTTGGGCCTTAACCCAACACACGTTGGGCCTTAACCCAACACACGTTGGGCCTTAACCCAACACACGTTGGGCCTTAACCCAACACACGTTGGGCCTTAACCCAACACACGTTGGGCCTTAACCCAACACACGTTGGGCCTTAACCCAACACACGTTGGGCCTTAACCCAACACACGTTGGGCCTTAACCCAACACACGTTGGGCCTTAACCCAACACACGTTGGGCCTTAACCCAACACACGTTGGGCCTTAACCCAACACACGTTGGGCCTTAACCTGCTCTGTAATTGTCATACGACGCGTTAAATTAGTGTAGTGTTGCCTAACTGCAACCCCCGCAATATAGTTTGCTACTCGCACTGCCCGGTCCCCAGTGTATCGCTTCATGTTAAACACCTTGCAGCTATACACTGTAATGTGGATGGCAGCAGGACGTACATGCTCAATGCCCTTTGCAGTTGTTCATTGGCATTTGCAGTTGTTCATTGGCATTCGCATGGCGAAGCACTTAGCCTACGCTGTGGTACGGCCTGTGTCAACTGTCCGCTGATGTTGTACGTCCAAATCACACACTGTACTGCACATTGGTCCTCATGTACTGAATGATACATCGTGGTACATGTGACCGTACAACGACTGCGCCAACAACGGCGAACCATGCGGTCCAAATGTTGTGCACTCAGCTACGTGTCGTCTCCCTATAAGAGCTGGATTGCAGTGTGGTATGCCCTGGATGGCGATCAGCATGAGCCGTCTGTTGATGTAGTGGCGCGTGTTGTCAGACGTAGTCGTCTCTTCTCACACACCGTGATAGCATGGTGCACTGCGTTCCACATCTGCGACATGCGACAGAGGCCGGTTGACAGTCGTTCGCGCAATGGACATCGCATACGTACGGGGGCCACCTTCCACGTGTTCGCGAAGCGTGCACATGTTGTTGCGTGTATGTGGGCAGACATAGTGTGTCGTGACACCTGACACAGGCATGCAACAATCGTTGAATTTGCAAATGGCGATGGACGCCTACGTTTGCTGGTGACGTTACGCAAATGAACAACTGGTAAACCGTTGTGGTGCGGTTGTTCTCGCTAGAGGTGAATCAGTGATGGCGACGATCGGTTGAGCTACCAACCGGTTGTTCCAGCGATACCCACCATGCCCACGAACGTGAATGGCATCTGGGTGTGAAGCGATACGCGGCGGTGGCTGGGTGGGACCGTCCCCGGCCGGTGAGGGGGGGCCTCCCGGCGTGCTGGCCGCGCGGTGCGTGGGCGCACGCGCTACAGCCGGCTGGTGGGGGCGGCCAGTGGCAGGCGCGCCGGCCGACGGAGGCGGCAGGCGGCGCAGCTGCGCGCCGGCGCACCCTGCACGCGGCGCCGTGCGGCCAAAGTAGGTCCTCGCGGGCCCGGTGCGAAGCGCGGTGGACATCTGCAGTGTGCTGGTCCGATTGAGGACTGTGTGCGCTGAGGATGCGCCGCCGCCCGGCGCTCGGCGCCGCGACGCCGTCTGCTGCTCGGTCGCCTCTGCGGTTCTCGCAGGTGGTTTGTATCGCAGCTGTGCGGACGTGTTGGCGCGTGCGCTGTGCTGGGAGAGTTCGCTTCGGCACCCAAGTGGGGCTTTTGTCCTTCTGTGGCGCTGGCGTTGGAGCTGCCGGTCACCGTAGGTGGCG
>NW_026047389.1:30000-32500 GCF_023864345.2 Schistocerca serialis cubense
GTTGCGCCTTAACCCAACCTATGTTGCGCCTTAACCCAACCTATGTTGCGCCTTAACCCAACCTATGTTGCGCCTTAACCCAACCTATGTTGCGCCTTAACCCAACCTATGTTGCGCCTTAACCCAACCTATGTTGCGCCTTAACCCAACCTATGTTGGGCCTTAACCCAACCTATGTTGGGCCTTAACCCAACCTATGTTGGGCCTTAACCCAACACACGTTGGGCCTTAACCCAACACACGTTGGGCCTTAACCCAACACACGTTGGGCCTTAACCCAACACACGTTGGGCCTTAACCCAACACACGTTGGGCCTTAACCCAACACACGTTGGGCCTTAACCCAACACACGTTGGGCCTTAACCCAACACACGTTGGGCCTTAACCCAACACACGTTGGGCCTTAACCCAACACACGTTGGGCCTTAACCCAACACACGTTGGGCCTTAACCCAACACACGTTGGGCCTTAACCCAACACACGTTGGGCCTTAACCCAACACACGTTGGGCCTTAACCCAACACACGTTGGGCCTTAACCTGCTCTGTAATTGTCATACGACGCGTTAAATTAGTGTAGTGTTGCCTAACTGCAACCCCCGCAATATAGTTTGCTACTCGCACTGCCCGGTCCCCAGTGTATCGCTTCATGTTAAACACCTTGCAGCTATACACTGTAATGTGGATGGCAGCAGGACGTACATGCTCAATGCCCTTTGCAGTTGTTCATTGGCATTTGCAGTTGTTCATTGGCATTCGCATGGCGAAGCACTTAGCCTACGCTGTGGTACGGCCTGTGTCAACTGTCCGCTGATGTTGTACGTCCAAATCACACACTGTACTGCACATTGGTCCTCATGTACTGAATGATACATCGTGGTACATGTGACCGTACAACGACTGCGCCAACAACGGCGAACCATGCGGTCCAAATGTTGTGCACTCAGCTACGTGTCGTCTCCCTATAAGAGCTGGATTGCAGTGTGGTATGCCCTGGATGGCGATCAGCATGAGCCGTCTGTTGATGTAGTGGCGCGTGTTGTCAGACGTAGTCGTCTCTTCTCACACACCGTGATAGCATGGTGCACTGCGTTCCACATCTGCGACATGCGACAGAGGCCGGTTGACAGTCGTTCGCGCAATGGACATCGCATACGTACGGGGGCCACCTTCCACGTGTTCGCGAAGCGTGCACATGTTGTTGCGTGTATGTGGGCAGACATAGTGTGTCGTGACACCTGACACAGGCATGCAACAATCGTTGAATTTGCAAATGGCGATGGACGCCTACGTTTGCTGGTGACGTTACGCAAATGAACAACTGGTAAACCGTTGTGGTGCGGTTGTTCTCGCTAGAGGTGAATCAGTGATGGCGACGATCGGTTGAGCTACCAACCGGTTGTTCCAGCGATACCCACCATGCCCACGAACGTGAATGGCATCTGGGTGTGAAGCGATACGCGGCGGTGGCTGGGTGGGACCGTCCCCGGCCGGTGAGGGGGGGCCTCCCGGCGTGCTGGCCGCGCGGTGCGTGGGCGCACGCGCTACAGCCGGCTGGTGGGGGCGGCCAGTGGCAGGCGCGCCGGCCGACGGAGGCGGCAGGCGGCGCAGCTGCGCGCCGGCGCACCCTGCACGCGGCGCCGTGCGGCCAAAGTAGGTCCTCGCGGGCCCGGTGCGAAGCGCGGTGGACATCTGCAGTGTGCTGGTCCGATTGAGGACTGTGTGCGCTGAGGATGCGCCGCCGCCCGGCGCTCGGCGCCGCGACGCCGTCTGCTGCTCGGTCGCCTCTGCGGTTCTCGCAGGTGGTTTGTATCGCAGCTGTGCGGACGTGTTGGCGCGTGCGCTGTGCTGGGAGAGTTCGCTTCGGCACCCAAGTGGGGCTTTTGTCCTTCTGTGGCGCTGGCGTTGGAGCTGCCGGTCACCGTAGGTGGCGCGTGTTGTCTCCCGCCGGCAATGCCACGACAGCACGCTCCCGGGCCTCTGTCGGCAGCGGCAAGCTCAGTTGGGAGCACGGGTGGTCGCACCTAAAGCGTCTACTCGCCAAACCCCGGGCGATTGCGCCTCTCTCGAACCCGACCAAGTACTTAGGACGGCGCTGCGCGCCGCCGGGACCTGAGAGGGTTTCGAGGTGTATGGTGCAGGGGAGCTCAGCCTCCTCCTGTTTGCAGAATAATTGAGCGGACGCTTGCGTGTTCGCGCGGGCCCCCGGGACACACTCCCGGGCGGCCGGCTGCTCAGCTCTAGTTGACGCAGCTCCCTGGTTGATCCTGCCAGTAGTCATATGCTTGTCTCAAAGATTAAGCCATGCATGTCTCAGTACAAGCCGCATTAAGGTGAAACCGCGAATGGCTCATTAAATCAGTTATGGTTCCTTAGATCGTACCCACGTTACTTGGATAACTGTGGTAATTCTAGAGCTAATACATGCAAACAGAGTCCCGACCAGAGATGGAAGGGACGCTTTTATTAGATCAAAACCAATCGGTCGGCTCGTCCGGT
>NW_026047389.1:40000-45000 GCF_023864345.2 Schistocerca serialis cubense
CGACCACAGCACCCCAACGCCAGCGCCTCTGCCGCACGAAATCGTCGACCGGCAATCACTCCACCGGCGCCCCACCCTAACCGCCCAACTCGCAACTCCAGCGGATGAACGGCGGACTTTTCCCGCAGTCGCAATGTGCAATCCACCCCTATAACTTGCGTTTCATGAAGAGTTATGTCCAATATGCGACATTCCCGCTGTCCCTATACATGAGCTGCGAGCTGTACCAGTTACGAGCTAGAGACGCGATCGCGTTGCTCTCTGTACGAATGCCGATGCTGAGCGGTCAGCTAGGAGGCGCTCCATCCATGTCGGTACCGGTGGGCGTTGCACTCGCAGTCGCAAAAACGTACGGCAAGTATATTACTCGGAAGAGTTTATGACAGTCCAAGCCCCCCTGCGTGGGGAGCGTCTTTCTAGGCCATGACCCACCGGAAGGGCGCAGCGTCCCCCACCCCAGACATGTGACGTCACACTATCGGTATTGACGACTCGACTCATTGCTTATAATCATTTGCCATACACCGGTGGAAGCTGCCGAGACGAGTAGCTACATAGCGCGCTCGCCGTGTCACTAATGTACAGAGATACAACAGTTTCGACTGGAACCGGATTAAACGTATACACGGCGCTGATTAGTAATACATAGACCCATCAGAATACAGATAATATATACAACTGTCCGTATACATGCTGAAAGACTCTGCTCACAATCACAACCACACGGCAGCCACACACTCTTATCACGCACTACTCTCCGCCTGTAACACGCACACAGACAATATGTAAGCACCAGCATGGAACAACACCCAGTGCATCCTCTCCGCCACATGAGACAATCCACACTGTCATAACCAGACTGGGAGGTCCACTCAGAAAACGGAATATCCCACCCCCCCGACAACCACCATTGCTCAGCTAAGCCACCAACACCCACACATGTCCTACACAGGGGTGCACCCAACATCACAATACTGCCTCCTCTCACAGCACACAAACAATGGCAGGAATGAAAGACACAGGTCTGCCACAAGCATGGAATCGGAGCGCCGCCTGTCATGAGCCAAAGGTGCATCCTGACGTGGCAAATCAGATGATGCCGCAGGCATCCACTTACTATAATCACAATCAACAAACCGACCGGCCGCCCCCCCCCCCCCCCCATTACACCTTTCCATACAACAATGTGTACCTTAACCTAAACTATACTGTACCTTAACCTAAACTATACTGTACCTTAACCTAAACTATACTGTACCTTAACCTAAACTATACTGTACCTTAACCTAAACTATACTGTACCTTAACCTAAACTATACTGTACCTTAACCTAACCTATACGGTACCTCAACCTAACCTATATTGTGCCTCAACCTAACCTATGTTGCGGCTTAACCTAACCTATGTTGCGCCTTAACCTAACCTATGTTGCGCCTTAACCTAACCTATGTTGCGCCTTAACCTAACCTATGTTGCGCCTTAACCTAACCTATGTTGCGCCTTAACCTAACCTATGTTGCGCCTTAACCTAACCTATGTTGCGCCTTAACCTAACCTATGTTGCGCCTTAACCTAACCTATGTTGCGCCTTAACCTAACCTATGTTGCGCCTTAACCTAACCTATGTTGCGCCTTAACCTAACCTATGTTGCGCCTTAACCTAACCTATGTTGCGCCTTAACCTAACCTATGTTGCGCCTTAACCTAACCTATGTTGCGCCTTAACCTAACCTATGTTGCGCCTTAACCTAACCTATGTTGCGCCTTAACCTAACCTATGTTGCGCCTTAACCTAACCTATGTTGCGCCTTAACCTAACCTATGTTGCGCCTTAACCTAACCTATGTTGCGCCTTAACCCAACCTATGTTGCGCCTTAACCCAACCTATGTTGCGCCTTAACCCAACCTATGTTGCGCCTTAACCCAACCTATGTTGCGCCTTAACCCAACCTATGTTGCGCCTTAACCCAACCTATGTTGCGCCTTAACCCAACCTATGTTGCGCCTTAACCCAACCTATGTTGCGCCTTAACCCAACCTATGTTGGGCCTTAACCCAACCTATGTTGGGCCTTAACCCAACCTATGTTGGGCCTTAACCCAACACACGTTGGGCCTTAACCCAACACACGTTGGGCCTTAACCCAACACACGTTGGGCCTTAACCCAACACACGTTGGGCCTTAACCCAACACACGTTGGGCCTTAACCCAACACACGTTGGGCCTTAACCCAACACACGTTGGGCCTTAACCCAACACACGTTGGGCCTTAACCCAACACACGTTGGGCCTTAACCCAACACACGTTGGGCCTTAACCCAACACACGTTGGGCCTTAACCCAACACACGTTGGGCCTTAACCCAACACACGTTGGGCCTTAACCCAACACACGTTGGGCCTTAACCCAACACACGTTGGGCCTTAACCCAACACACGTTGGGCCTTAACCCAACACACGTTGGGCCTTAACCCAACACACGTTGGGCCTTAACCTGCTCTGTAATTGTCATACGACGCGTTAAATTAGTGTAGTGTTGCCTAACTGCAACCCCCGCAATATAGTTTGCTACTCGCACTGCCCGGTCCCCAGTGTATCGCTTCATGTTAAACACCTTGCAGCTATACACTGTAATGTGGATGGCAGCAGGACGTACATGCTCAATGCCCTTTGCAGTTGTTCATTGGCATTTGCAGTTGTTCATTGGCATTCGCATGGCGAAGCACTTAGCCTACGCTGTGGTACGGCCTGTGTCAACTGTCCGCTGATGTTGTACGTCCAAATCACACACTGTACTGCACATTGGTCCTCATGTACTGAATGATACATCGTGGTACATGTGACCGTACAACGACTGCGCCAACAACGGCGAACCATGCGGTCCAAATGTTGTGCACTCAGCTACGTGTCGTCTCCCTATAAGAGCTGGATTGCAGTGTGGTATGCCCTGGATGGCGATCAGCATGAGCCGTCTGTTGATGTAGTGGCGCGTGTTGTCAGACGTAGTCGTCTCTTCTCACACACCGTGATAGCATGGTGCACTGCGTTCCACATCTGCGACATGCGACAGAGGCCGGTTGACAGTCGTTCGCGCAATGGACATCGCATACGTACGGGGGCCACCTTCCACGTGTTCGCGAAGCGTGCACATGTTGTTGCGTGTATGTGGGCAGACATAGTGTGTCGTGACCCCTGACACAGGCATGCAACAATCGTTGAATTTGCAAATGGCGATGGACGCCTACGTTTGCTGGTGACGTTACGCAAATGAACAACTGGTAAACCGTTGTGGTGCGGTTGTTCTCGCTAGAGGTGAATCAGTGATGGCGACGATCGGTTGAGCTACCAACCGGTTGTTCCAGCGATACCCACCATGCCCACGAACGTGAATGGCATCTGGGTGTGAAGCGATACGCGGCGGTGGCTGGGTGGGACCGTCCCCGGCCGGTGAGGGGGGGCCTCCCGGCGTGCTGGCCGCGCGGTGCGTGGGCGCACGCGCTACAGCCGGCTGGTGGGGGCGGCCAGTGGCAGGCGCGCCGGCCGACGGAGGCGGCAGGCGGCGCAGCTGCGCGCCGGCGCACCCTGCACGCGGCGCCGTGCGGCCAAAGTAGGTCCTCGCGGGCCCGGTGCGAAGCGCGGTGGACATCTGCAGTGTGCTGGTCCGATTGAGGACTGTGTGCGCTGAGGATGCGCCGCCGCCCGGCGCTCGGCGCCGCGACGCCGTCTGCTGCTCGGTCGCCTCTGCGGTTCTCGCAGGTGGTTTGTATCGCAGCTGTGCGGACGTGTTGGCGCGTGCGCTGTGCTGGGAGAGTTCGCTTCGGCACCCAAGTGGGGCTTTTGTCCTTCTGTGGCGCTGGCGTTGGAGCTGCCGGTCACCGTAGGTGGCGCGTGTTGTCTCCCGCCGGCAATGCCACGACAGCACGCTCCCGGGCCTCTGTCGGCAGCGGCAAGCTCAGTTGGGAGCACGGGTGGTCGCACCTAAAGCGTCTACTCGCCAAACCCCGGGCGATTGCGCCTCTCTCGAACCCGACCAAGTACTTAGGACGGCGCTGCGCGCCGCCGGGACCTGAGAGGGTTTCGAGGTGTATGGTGCAGGGGAGCTCAGCCTCCTCCTGTTTGCAGAATAATTGAGCGGACGCTTGCGTGTTCGCGCGGGCCCCCGGGACACACTCCCGGGCGGCCGGCTGCTCAGCTCTAGTTGACGCAGCTCCCTGGTTGATCCTGCCAGTAGTCATATGCTTGTCTCAAAGATTAAGCCATGCATGTCTCAGTACAAGCCGCATTAAGGTGAAACCGCGAATGGCTCATTAAATCAGTTATGGTTCCTTAGATCGTACCCACGTTACTTGGATAACTGTGGTAATTCTAGAGCTAATACATGCAAACAGAGTCCCGACCAGAGATGGAAGGGACGCTTTTATTAGATCAAAACCAATCGGTCGGCTCGTCCGGTCCGTTTGCCTTGGTGACTCTGAATAACTTTGGGCTGATCGCACGGTCCTCGTACCGGCGACGCATCTTTCAAATGTCTGCCTTATCAACTGTCGATGGTAGGTTCTGCGCCTACCATGGTTGTAACGGGTAACGGGGAATCAGGGTTCGATTCCGGAGAGGGAGCCTGAGAAACGGCTACCACATCCAAGGAAGGCAGCAGGCGCGCAAATTACCCACTCCCGGCACGGGGAGGTAGTGACGAAAAATAACGATACGGGACTCATCCGAGGCCCCGTAATCGGAATGAGTACACTTTAAATCCTTTAACGAGTATCTATTGGAGGGCAAGTCTGGTGCCAGCAGCCGCGGTAATTCCAGCTCCAATAGCGTATATTAAAGTTGTTGCGGTTAAAAAGCTCGTAGTTGGATTTGTGTCCCACGCTGTTGGTTCACCGCCCGTCGGTGTTTAACTGGCATGTATCGTGGGACGTCCTGCCGGTGGGGCGAGCTGAAGGCGTGCGACGCGCCTCGTGCGTGCTCGTGCGTCCCGAGGCGGACCCCGTT
>NW_026047389.1:52500-57500 GCF_023864345.2 Schistocerca serialis cubense
ACCGGTGGAAGCTGCCGAGACGAGTAGCTACATAGCGCGCTCGCCGTGTCACTAATGTACAGAGATACAACAGTTTCGACTGGAACCGGATTAAACGTATACACGGCGCTGATTAGTAATACATAGACCCATCAGAATACAGATAATATATACAACTGTCCGTATACATGCTGAAAGACTCTGCTCACAATCACAACCACACGGCAGCCACACACTCTTATCACGCACTACTCTCCGCCTGTAACACGCACACAGACAATATGTAAGCACCAGCATGGAACAACACCCAGTGCATCCTCTCCGCCACATGAGACAATCCACACTGTCATAACCAGACTGGGAGGTCCACTCAGAAAACGGAATATCCCACCCCCCCGACAACCACCATTGCTCAGCTAAGCCACCAACACCCACACATGTCCTACACAGGGGTGCACCCAACATCACAATACTGCCTCCTCTCACAGCACACAAACAATGGCAGGAATGAAAGACACAGGTCTGCCACAAGCATGGAATCGGAGAGCCGCCTGTCATGAGCCAAAGGTGCATCCTGACGTGGCAAATCAGATGATGCCGCAGGCATCCACTTACTATAATCACAATCAACAAACCGACCGGCCGCCCCCCCCCCCCCCCCCCATTACACCTTTCCATACAACAATGTGTACCTTAACCTAAACTATACTGTACCTTAACCTAAACTATACTGTACCTTAACCTAAACTATACTGTACCTTAACCTAAACTATACTGTACCTTAACCTAAACTATACTGTACCTTAACCTAAACTATACTGTACCTTAACCTAAACTATACTGTACCTTAACCTAACCTATACGGTACCTCAACCTAACCTATATTGCGCCTCAACCTAACCTATGTTGCGCCTTAACCTAACCTATGTTGCGCCTTAACCTAACCTATGTTGCGCCTTAACCTAACCTATGTTGCGCCTTAACCTAACCTATGTTGCGCCTTAACCTAACCTATGTTGCGCCTTAACCTAACCTATGTTGCGCCTTAACCTAACCTATGTTGCGCCTTAACCTAACCTATGTTGCGCCTTAACCTAACCTATGTTGCGCCTTAACCTAACCTATGTTGCGCCTTAACCTAACCTATGTTGCGCCTTAACCTAACCTATGTTGCGCCTTAACCTAACCTATGTTGCGCCTTAACCTAACCTATGTTGCGCCTTAACCTAACCTATGTTGCGCCTTAACCTAACCTATGTTGCGCCTTAACCTAACCTATGTTGCGCCTTAACCTAACCTATGTTGCGCCTTAACCTAACCTATGTTGCGCCTTAACCTAACCTATGTTGCGCCTTAACCTAACCTATGTTGCGCCTTAACCTAACCTATGTTGCGCCTTAACCTAACCTATGTTGCGCCTTAACCTAACCTATGTTGCGCCTTAACCTAACCTATGTTGCGCCTTAACCCAACCTATGTTGCGCCTTAACCCAACCTATGTTGCGCCTTAACCCAACCTATGTTGCGCCTTAACCCAACCTATGTTGCGCCTTAACCCAACCTATGTTGCGCCTTAACCCAACCTATGTTGCGCCTTAACCCAACCTATGTTGGGCCTTAACCCAACCTATGTTGGGCCTTAACCCAACCTATGTTGGGCCTTAACCCAACACACGTTGGGCCTTAACCCAACACACGTTGGGCCTTAACCCAACACACGTTGGGCCTTAACCCAACACACGTTGGGCCTTAACCCAACACACGTTGGGCCTTAACCCAACACACGTTGGGCCTTAACCCAACACACGTTGGGCCTTAACCCAACACACGTTGGGCCTTAACCCAACACACGTTGGGCCTTAACCCAACACACGTTGGGCCTTAACCCAACACACGTTGGGCCTTAACCCAACACACGTTGGGCCTTAACCCAACACACGTTGGGCCTTAACCCAACACACGTTGGGCCTTAACCCAACACACGTTGGGCCTTAACCCAACACACGTTGGGCCTTAACCTGCTCTGTAATTGTCATACGACGCGTTAAATTAGTGTAGTGTTGCCTAACTGCAACCCCCGCAATATAGTTTGCTACTCGCACTGCCCGGTCCCCAGTGTATCGCTTCATGTTAAACACCTTGCAGCTATACACTGTAATGTGGATGGCAGCAGGACGTACATGCTCAATGCCCTTTGCAGTTGTTCATTGGCATTTGCAGTTGTTCATTGGCATTCGCATGGCGAAGCACTTAGCCTACGCTGTGGTACGGCCTGTGTCAACTGTCCGCTGATGTTGTACGTCCAAATCACACACTGTACTGCACATTGGTCCTCATGTACTGAATGATACATCGTGGTACATGTGACCGTACAACGACTGCGCCAACAACGGCGAACCATGCGGTCCAAATGTTGTGCACTCAGCTACGTGTCGTCTCCCTATAAGAGCTGGATTGCAGTGTGGTATGCCCTGGATGGCGATCAGCATGAGCCGTCTGTTGATGTAGTGGCGCGTGTTGTCAGACGTAGTCGTCTCTTCTCACACACCGTGATAGCATGGTGCACTGCGTTCCACATCTGCGACATGCGACAGAGGCCGGTTGACAGTCGTTCGCGCAATGGACATCGCATACGTACGGGGGCCACCTTCCACGTGTTCGCGAAGCGTGCACATGTTGTTGCGTGTATGTGGGCAGACATAGTGTGTCGTGACACCTGACACAGGCATGCAACAATCGTTGAATTTGCAAATGGCGATGGACGCCTACGTTTGCTGGTGACGTTACGCAAATGAACAACTGGTAAACCGTTGTGGTGCGGTTGTTCTCGCTAGAGGTGAATCAGTGATGGCGACGATCGGTTGAGCTACCAACCGGTTGTTCCAGCGATACCCACCATGCCCACGAACGTGAATGGCATCTGGGTGTGAAGCGATACGCGGCGGTGGCTGGGTGGGACCGTCCCCGGCCGGTGAGGGGGGGCCTCCCGGCGTGCTGGCCGCGCGGTGCGTGGGCGCACGCGCTACAGCCGGCTGGTGGGGGCGGCCAGTGGCAGGCGCGCCGGCCGACGGAGGCGGCAGGCGGCGCAGCTGCGCGCCGGCGCACCCTGCACGCGGCGCCGTGCGGCCAAAGTAGGTCCTCGCGGGCCCGGTGCGAAGCGCGGTGGACATCTGCAGTGTGCTGGTCCGATTGAGGACTGTGTGCGCTGAGGATGCGCCGCCGCCCGGCGCTCGGCGCCGCGACGCCGTCTGCTGCTCGGTCGCCTCTGCGGTTCTCGCAGGTGGTTTGTATCGCAGCTGTGCGGACGTGTTGGCGCGTGCGCTGTGCTGGGAGAGTTCGCTTCGGCACCCAAGTGGGGCTTTTGTCCTTCTGTGGCGCTGGCGTTGGAGCTGCCGGTCACCGTAGGTGGCGCGTGTTGTCTCCCGCCGGCAATGCCACGACAGCACGCTCCCGGGCCTCTGTCGGCAGCGGCAAGCTCAGTTGGGAGCACGGGTGGTCGCACCTAAAGCGTCTACTCGCCAAACCCCGGGCGATTGCGCCTCTCTCGAACCCGACCAAGTACTTAGGACGGCGCTGCGCGCCGCCGGGACCTGAGAGGGTTTCGAGGTGTATGGTGCAGGGGAGCTCAGCCTCCTCCTGTTTGCAGAATAATTGAGCGGACGCTTGCGTGTTCGCGCGGGCCCCCGGGACACACTCCCGGGCGGCCGGCTGCTCAGCTCTAGTTGACGCAGCTCCCTGGTTGATCCTGCCAGTAGTCATATGCTTGTCTCAAAGATTAAGCCATGCATGTCTCAGTACAAGCCGCATTAAGGTGAAACCGCGAATGGCTCATTAAATCAGTTATGGTTCCTTAGATCGTACCCACGTTACTTGGATAACTGTGGTAATTCTAGAGCTAATACATGCAAACAGAGTCCCGACCAGAGATGGAAGGGACGCTTTTATTAGATCAAAACCAATCGGTCGGCTCGTCCGGTCCGTTTGCCTTGGTGACTCTGAATAACTTTGGGCTGATCGCACGGTCCTCGTACCGGCGACGCATCTTTCAAATGTCTGCCTTATCAACTGTCGATGGTAGGTTCTGCGCCTACCATGGTTGTAACGGGTAACGGGGAATCAGGGTTCGATTCCGGAGAGGGAGCCTGAGAAACGGCTACCACATCCAAGGAAGGCAGCAGGCGCGCAAATTACCCACTCCCGGCACGGGGAGGTAGTGACGAAAAATAACGATACGGGACTCATCCGAGGCCCCGTAATCGGAATGAGTACACTTTAAATCCTTTAACGAGTATCTATTGGAGGGCAAGTCTGGTGCCAGCAGCCGCGGTAATTCCAGCTCCAATAGCGTATATTAAAGTTGTTGCGGTTAAAAAGCTCGTAGTTGGATTTGTGTCCCACGCTGTTGGTTCACCGCCCGTCGGTGTTTAACTGGCATGTATCGTGGGACGTCCTGCCGGTGGGGCGAGCTGAAGGCGTGCGACGCGCCTCGTGCGTGCTCGTGCGTCCCGAGGCGGACCCCGTTGCAATCCTACCAGGGTGCTCTTGAGTGAGTGTCTCGGTGGGCCGGCACGTTTACTTTGAACAAATTAGAGTGCTTAAAGCAGGCAAGCCCGCCTGAATACTGTGTGCATGGAATAATGGAATAGGACCTCGGTTCTATTTTGTTGGTTTTCGGAACCCGAGGTAATGATTAATAGGGACAGGCGGGGGCATTCGTATTGCGACGTTAGAGGTGAAATTCTTGGATCGTCGCAAGACGAACAGAAGCGAAAGCATTTGCCAAGTATGTTTTCATTAATCAAGAACGAAAGTTAGAGGTTCGAAGGCGATCAGATACCGCCCTAGTTCTAACCATAAACGATGCCAGCCAGCGATCCGCCGCAGTTCCTCCGATGACTCGGCGGGCAGCCTCCGGGAAACCAAAGCTTTTGGGTTCCGGGGGAAGTATGGTTGCAAAGCTGAAACTTAAAGGAATTGACGGAAGGGCACCACCAGGAGTGGAGCCTGCGGCTTAATTTGAC
>NW_026047389.1:65000-67500 GCF_023864345.2 Schistocerca serialis cubense
GTCTGCCACAAGCATGGAATCGGAGCGCCGCCTGTCATGAGCCAAAGGTGCATCCTGACGTGGCAAATCAGATGATGCCGCAGGCATCCACTTACTATAATCACAATCAACAAACCGACCGGCCGCCCCCCCCCCCCCCCCCCATTACACCTTTCCATACAACAATGTGTACCTTAACCTAAACTATACTGTACCTTAACCTAAACTATACTGTACCTTAACCTAAACTATACTGTACCTTAACCTAAACTATACTGTACCTTAACCTAAACTATACTGTACCTTAACCTAAACTATACTGTACCTTAACCTAAACTATACTGTACCTTAACCTAACCTATACGGTACCTCAACCTAACCTATATTGTGCCTCAACCTAACCTATGTTGCGCCTTAACCTAACCTATGTTGCGCCTTAACCTAACCTATGTTGCGCCTTAACCTAACCTATGTTGCGCCTTAACCTAACCTATGTTGCGCCTTAACCTAACCTATGTTGCGCCTTAACCTAACCTATGTTGCGCCTTAACCTAACCTATGTTGCGCCTTAACCTAACCTATGTTGCGCCTTAACCTAACCTATGTTGCGCCTTAACCTAACCTATGTTGCGCCTTAACCTAACCTATGTTGCGCCTTAACCTAACCTATGTTGCGCCTTAACCTAACCTATGTTGCGCCTTAACCTAACCTATGTTGCGCCTTAACCTAACCTATGTTGCGCCTTAACCTAACCTATGTTGCGCCTTAACCTAACCTATGTTGCGCCTTAACCTAACCTATGTTGCGCCTTAACCTAACCTATGTTGCGCCTTAACCTAACCTATGTTGCGCCTTAACCTAACCTATGTTGCGCCTTAACCTAACCTATGTTGCGCCTTAACCTAACCTATGTTGCGCCTTAACCTAACCTATGTTGCGCCTTAACCTAACCTATGTTGCGCCTTAACCTAACCTATGTTGCGCCTTAACCCAACCTATGTTGCGCCTTAACCCAACCTATGTTGCGCCTTAACCCAACCTATGTTGCGCCTTAACCCAACCTATGTTGCGCCTTAACCCAACCTATGTTGCGCCTTAACCCAACCTATGTTGCGCCTTAACCCAACCTATGTTGCGCCTTAACCCAACCTATGTTGGGCCTTAACCCAACCTATGTTGGGCCTTAACCCAACCTATGTTGGGCCTTAACCCAACACACGTTGGGCCTTAACCCAACACACGTTGGGCCTTAACCCAACACACGTTGGGCCTTAACCCAACACACGTTGGGCCTTAACCCAACACACGTTGGGCCTTAACCCAACACACGTTGGGCCTTAACCCAACACACGTTGGGCCTTAACCCAACACACGTTGGGCCTTAACCCAACACACGTTGGGCCTTAACCCAACACACGTTGGGCCTTAACCCAACACACGTTGGGCCTTAACCCAACACACGTTGGGCCTTAACCCAACACACGTTGGGCCTTAACCCAACACACGTTGGGCCTTAACCCAACACACGTTGGGCCTTAACCTGCTCTGTAATTGTCATACGACGCGTTAAATTAGTGTAGTGTTGCCTAACTGCAACCCCCGCAATATAGTTTGCTACTCGCACTGCCCGGTCCCCAGTGTATCGCTTCATGTTAAACACCTTGCAGCTATACACTGTAATGTGGATGGCAGCAGGACGTACATGCTCAATGCCCTTTGCAGTTGTTCATTGGCATTTGCAGTTGTTCATTGGCATTCGCATGGCGAAGCACTTAGCCTACGCTGTGGTACGGCCTGTGTCAACTGTCCGCTGATGTTGTACGTCCAAATCACACACTGTACTGCACATTGGTCCTCATGTACTGAATGATACATCGTGGTACATGTGACCGTACAACGACTGCGCCAACAACGGCGAACCATGCGGTCCAAATGTTGTGCACTCAGCTACGTGTCGTCTCCCTATAAGAGCTGGATTGCAGTGTGGTATGCCCTGGATGGCGATCAGCATGAGCCGTCTGTTGATGTAGTGGCGCGTGTTGTCAGACGTAGTCGTCTCTTCTCACACACCGTGATAGCATGGTGCACTGCGTTCCACATCTGCGACATGCGACAGAGGCCGGTTGACAGTCGTTCGCGCAATGGACATCGCATACGTACGGGGGCCACCTTCCACGTGTTCGCGAAGCGTGCACATGTTGTTGCGTGTATGTGGGCAGACATAGTGTGTCGTGACACCTGACACAGGCATGCAACAATCGTTGAATTTGCAAATGGCGATGGACGCCTACGTTTGCTGGTGACGTTACGCAAATGAACAACTGGTAAACCGTTGTGGTGCGGTTGTTCTCGCTAGAGGTGAATCAGTGATGGCGACGATCGGTTGAGCTACCAACCGGTTGTTCCAGCGATACCCACCATGCCCACGAACGTGAATGGCATCTGGGTGTGAAGCGATACGCGGCGGTGGCTGGGTGGGACCGTCCCCGGCCGGTGAGGGGGGGCCTCCCGGCGTGCTGG
>NW_026047389.1:77500-80000 GCF_023864345.2 Schistocerca serialis cubense
GCCTTAACCTAACCTATGTTGCGCCTTAACCTAACCTATGTTGCGCCTTAACCTAACCTATGTTGCGCCTTAACCTAACCTATGTTGCGCCTTAACCTAACCTATGTTGCGCCTTAACCTAACCTATGTTGCGCCTTAACCTAACCTATGTTGCGCCTTAACCTAACCTATGTTGCGCCTTAACCTAACCTATGTTGCGCCTTAACCTAACCTATGTTGCGCCTTAACCTAACCTATGTTGCGCCTTAACCTAACCTATGTTGCGCCTTAACCTAACCTATGTTGCGCCTTAACCTAACCTATGTTGCGCCTTAACCTAACCTATGTTGCGCCTTAACCTAACCTATGTTGCGCCTTAACCTAACCTATGTTGCGCCTTAACCTAACCTATGTTGCGCCTTAACCTAACCTATGTTGCGCCTTAACCTAACCTATGTTGCGCCTTAACCTAACCTATGTTGCGCCTTAACCTAACCTATGTTGCGCCTTAACCTAACCTATGTTGCGCCTTAACCCAACCTATGTTGCGCCTTAACCCAACCTATGTTGCGCCTTAACCCAACCTATGTTGCGCCTTAACCCAACCTATGTTGCGCCTTAACCCAACCTATGTTGCGCCTTAACCCAACCTATTTTGCGCCTTAACCCAACCTATGTTGGGCCTTAACCCAACCTATGTTGGGCCTTAACCCAACCTATGTTGGGCCTTAACCCAACACACGTTGGGCCTTAACCCAACACACGTTGGGCCTTAACCCAACACACGTTGGGCCTTAACCCAACACACGTTGGGCCTTAACCCAACACACGTTGGGCCTTAACCCAACACACGTTGGGCCTTAACCCAACACACGTTGGGCCTTAACCCAACACACGTTGGGCCTTAACCCAACACACGTTGGGCCTTAACCCAACACACGTTGGGCCTTAACCCAACACACGTTGGGCCTTAACCCAACACACGTTGGGCCTTAACCCAACACACGTTGGGCCTTAACCCAACACACGTTGGGCCTTAACCCAACACACGTTGGGCCTTAGCCCAACACACGTTGGGCCTTAACCCAACACACGTTGGGCCTTAACCCAACACACGTTGGGCCTTAACCCAACACACGTTGGGCCTTAACCTGCTCTGTAATTGTCATACGACGCGTTAAATTAGTGTAGTGTTGCCTAACTGCAACCCCCGCAATATAGTTTGCTACTCGCACTGCCCGGTCCCCAGTGTATCGCTTCATGTTAAACACCTTGCAGCTATACACTGTAATGTGGATGGCAGCAGGACGTACATGCTCAATGCCCTTTGCAGTTGTTCATTGGCATTTGCAGTTGTTCATTGGCATTCGCATGGCGAAGCACTTAGCCTACGCTGTGGTACGGCCTGTGTCAACTGTCCGCTGATGTTGTACGTCCAAATCACACACTGTACTGCACATTGGTCCTCATGTACTGAATGATACATCGTGGTACATGTGACCGTACAACGACTGCGCCAACAACGGCGAACCATGCGGTCCAAATGTTGTGCACTCAGCTACGTGTCGTCTCCCTATAAGAGCTGGATTGCAGTGTGGTATGCCCTGGATGGCGATCAGCATGAGCCGTCTGTTGATGTAGTGGCGCGTGTTGTCAGACGTAGTCGTCTCTTCTCACACACCGTGATAGCATGGTGCACTGCGTTCCACATCTGCGACATGCGACAGAGGCCGGTTGACAGTCGTTCGCGCAATGGACATCGCATACGTACGGGGGCCACCTTCCACGTGTTCGCGAAGCGTGCACATGTTGTTGCGTGTATGTGGGCAGACATAGTGTGTCGTGACACCTGACACAGGCATGCAACAATCGTTGAATTTGCAAATGGCGATGGACGCCTACGTTTGCTGGTGACGTTACGCAAATGAACAACTGGTAAACCGTTGTGGTGCGGTTGTTCTCGCTAGAGGTGAATCAGTGATGGCGACGATCGGTTGAGCTACCAACCGGTTGTTCCAGCGATACCCACCATGCCCACGAACGTGAATGGCATCTGGGTGTGAAGCGATACGCGGCGGTGGCTGGGTGGGACCGTCCCCGGCCGGTGAGGGGGGGCCTCCCGGCGTGCTGGCCGCGCGGTGCGTGGGCGCACGCGCTACAGCCGGCTGGTGGGGGCGGCCAGTGGCAGGCGCGCCGGCCGACGGAGGCGGCAGGCGGCGCAGCTGCGCGCCGGCGCACCCTGCACGCGGCGCCGTGCGGCCAAAGTAGGTCCTCGCGGGCCCGGTGCGAAGCGCGGTGGACATCTGCAGTGTGCTGGTCCGATTGAGGACTGTGTGCGCTGAGGATGCGCCGCCGCCCGGCGCTCGGCGCCGCGACGCCGTCTGCTGCTCGGTCGCCTCTGCGGTTCTCGCAGGTGGTTTGTATCGCAGCTGTGCGGACGTGTTGGCGCGTGCGCTGTGCTGGGAGAGTTCGCTTCGGCACCCAAGTGGGGCTTTTGTCCTTCTGTGGCGCTGGCGTTGGA